>NC_136608.1:18231940-18254440 GCF_910589615.1 Taurulus bubalis | reverse complement strand
TAATCTCATCTCTGAGCTTCACGATAAGAACACACATTTGCTCCCTTGTCTCCTCCTTCCTTGCAGCTGTAGTTTCCTGTTTTTTCTCTTTTTAATCCTCCGCCGTCCTGCATGACAAACACTATAAAGTTTATTGTAGAAACATCCTAATGGCTGTATCCAGTGCGTGAAATCGCAGCGATGCCAGTGGCCAGTCGCACAGTGAGCTGCATGCGGCAGAGTTATTATTCATGCTGCGGTCTGAGGACAGTGCACTAATCCAGGGGCGGGGAGATGCACATAGTTCTTATCATGATGAGGCTGCAGCATTAGATAAGGAAAAGGATAAATATAGAGCCCGTGCTTTGTTTTCCTAATCCACCCACGGGGCGAAGAAACTAACCTTTTAAATAGGTCACCTTCTCTGCTTTTAGAAAACCGACGCACTCAGGCTCCCTGTGTCCACTGGCTGTGTGTGTGCGTGTGTGTGTGTGTGTGTGTGTGTGTGTGTGTGTGTTGTCCTTTTGTGCGAGCCGGTTTGAGTTTTGGACGTTTCAGAGCGACTGCGTTCTGCATCGTCCTCGGTTAAAAGAGTCACTCAAATCATAAAAAACTACAAAACGTAGAAAATATCAATTATTTTTACTATAATTGATAATTGCGCATGCTGTTTCCCCTGTGTGCAGGTTTTATGCTAAGCTAGGCTAACCGTGTTGTGACAACATAAACTAACCTGAAGGTTGTACTTTGTGTCCTTTAACTGGAAGCTGTTGACACGATCACATTTCATTTATTATAATACACTCATTTTATTGTGATTTATAGGTTCAAGATGGACTTTTGCTATAATCTACAATAGAAATAGTTTAGTTTCAGTTTGTTTACTTCAGGGAACACACACAAAAATCTGTTAATGTCGAAAAAGAGAAGAGACGCTTTGAACCAGAAGTCACTACGAGCTTGTTTCAGGTTTCCTTTACTGCCACCTGAAGAAATATGAATATGGAAGACAACGTTTCATTAACATGTGCAACGAAAATAAACAAAAATCAAGAGAAATAATAAAACTAAACGGCTTCACTGGTCGTTTGGTTAGTGTTTCTTTGAGTTTTTACTTTTCATGTAATTGATTTAAAGATGAACGCGCTGTGAGCTCAGAGGGCTAAAGTGCTGCTGAGTCGTGTGTGTGTGTGTGTGTGTGTGTGTGTGTGTGTGTGTGTGTGTGTGTGTGTGTGTGTTGTGGAGTTTCACAAAAGGACGAGTCCATCTCCGGACCAGGAGACATCCGGAGTGCGGCCCCGGGACTCGGACACAAAGAGTCCATGGACGTCGTCATGTGGAAGCTCTTTGTGCAGCGAGGAGGCGCGAAGACGACGTTACGCAAGAGGGAACATCAAGGACCAAGACAGGAAGTAGAAGAGGGAACATCAAGGACCAAGACAGGAAGTAGAAGAGGGAACATCAAGGACCAAGACAGGAAGTAGAAGAGGGAACATCAAGGACCAAGACAGGAAGTAGAAGAGGGAACATCAAGGACCAAGACAGGAAGTAGAAGAGGGAACATCAAGGACCAAGACAGGAAGTAGAAGAGGGAACATCAAGGACCAAGACAGGAAGTAGAAGAGAGAACATCAAGGACCAAGACAGGAAGTAGAAGAGGGAACATCAAGGACCAAGACAGGAAGTAGAAGAGAGAACATCAAGGACCAAGACAGGAAGTAGAAGAGAGAACATCAAGGACCAAGACAGGAAGTAGAAGAGAGAACATCAAGGACCAAGACAGGAAGTAGAAGAGGGAACATCAAGGACCAAGACAGGAAGTAGAAGAGAGAACATCAAGGACCAAGACAGGAAGTAGAAGAGGGAACATCAAGGACCAAGACAGGAAGTAGAAGAGAGAACATCAAGGACCAAGACAGGAAGTAGAAGAGGGAACATCAAGGACCAAGACAGGAAGTAGAAGAGAGAACAGGCTCGTTCGTTAGAGTTGCTTCTCGCCTGGAATCCAGAGAGCAGCAGGAGGCGTTGACAATAAACTGAGGTCAAGTCGGACAGTTTTCAGCTGCCATCAAAGTAAACACAGGAAGTCACAGAAAAAGTACTTCCTGTTAGTTCCAAACTTTTGTTTACTTGTAGTTTACAGATCACGTTTGGATTTATTGTATATGTTTATAAATATATATTTATGTAGAAATGAGTGTGTATCAGCATCCTTTGTTCTTTTTATGTCTGCCTGTGAAATACATTACTAGTGGTTTTGATGTGTGTTGTATAAATACGATTTTGTATTAACAACCACACAATAAATGTGTTTAGATCAAACATGAGACTAATAGTCAATAATCCAGCGTTAAGTATTCCAACTACACATAAAATAATGATTTTCTCCAACACGTGGTGTTTGCTGTCAGATCTAAGAGCCAATCAGCTCTCTGATGTGGCGACAGCCAGGCGCTTCCCATCATGCACTGGGCCACGCAGTCGTTGGAAAGCAACTGCGGCGGCTGACTCTGAAATCGACGGCGACTTGATCTCGTGAGAGTATCGTTGACCACGTGTGCATGACGTCAGAGCAAGTCGGACACAAATCTAAGCCGATCGCCGCCGATCGATTCTGCGCAGAACTGGCTCATCTGGAACGAGCCAACTGTCAAGGACCAAGACAGGAAGTAGCTTTGTGATGAAGCAACGACAGGAAGCACATGAAGCAGGATTCAGGTTGCTCACCACACTCTTGCAGGTTTGTTAAGTTAAGACGACAACAACAACATTGTAGGCCTGTAGTTCACGTATCACTTCATTCAAGACATCAGACAGCTTTGCATCCAAATGTGTGCATTTTCAGAAAATCTGCAAAAGAAAATACAAATGTATTAACGATAAACAAGATGAATATATTATTATTGACCTTCGCTCACTTTTCAGTTTTTCTTCATTTTCGTGCTAAAGTTCAGCAAAACGTGTCCGTTTCCTCTCGTCCTTTCAAAATAAACTTCCGTCTTTACAGGAAACTACTATGTTTGGTTTAAAAAACAATCGTAAAAGATGACTGTTTAGTTTGTCCTTCCCGGGCTACTGTGGCACATGACTCCGCCTCCTGGTCCCCTCTGGATATGAAGCTCTCTTTAATAACGATAAACACCAAGACTTATAGTTTCAGATGGTTTTAAACAAATACAACATAGTTATGCGTATTATATATACATCATAACGTTGGACATACAGTTTGTAGCTACAGAATAAAACTCAAAATATCAGCTTTAACACATGAAGCATAGACTTCTATACAACCAGAGGAGTCGCCCCCTGGTGGTCAAGACAGGAACTAGAAGAAGGAAGTAGAACAACATAGTTATGGATATTATTTCAATTATAAAGTTGGACATAAAGTTTGTATCTACAGAATACAACTCAAAATATCGGCTTGATTCATGCAATCTGTTTGCATTTTCTATAAATACCTTTTTGTTAAGCATTGGTCCTCTGTGCGTGAGACAGGCAGGCAGCCTGTCTCACGCACAGAGGCGGATGAACGGGCCGAACGGCGCTTGACGTCACTCATCCAGCCTCTCTCTCTCTCTCTCTCTCTCTCTCTCTCTCTCTCTCTCTCTCTCATCCGGGTCCTCTCTCCTCCTCTCTGGTGGCTTCATGTTTACTTCCTCTCGCAGCGGCGGCTTAGAGCCTTCACAGCAGCAGCAGCACGCGCACGTGAAGAGGAGCCGCGGCCGGGATCCGACCAGCGTCCTGCAGCTCTGGGCTCCGATCCGCTTCAACTTCTGGCGTGAGGAGGTCTGGAGGATGCGGACCAACAAGTCTCTCCGGGGTTTCCCTCAGTGACCGTGGATGGCTGCGGGATGGAGATAGCCTTGGTGAGCTTTGAGAACGGCGGCGCCAAAGGGAGCGGAGGAGGAGGAGGAGGAGGAGGAGGAGGAGGAGGAGGAGGAGGAGGAGGTGGAGGCAACAATGCCGAGGAGAGCTGCCGGAACGCGCTGGATGTCCCTCAGTCGGGCTTCGTTCAAACTGGACTCGGAGAGGACTACGGGAAAGAGCTGAACAGCCGGGGGAGTCCTCATCCTCATCTTCATCCTCCTCCTCCTCCTCCTCATCATCATCATCATCATCATCATCAGCAGCAGAGCTCCTGGAAAATCAACGACATGAACAACACTTTCGGCTGCAGCGACAACGCCATGGATGCGCTTTTACGCGCGGACCACAGTCCCCATCTGTTCGACGAGGACCTGCTGGACCTGGACGCGGACGCGGACAGCAGCGAGCGGGTCCTCATCAACATAGCCGGGCTCCGGTACGAGACCCAGCTGGGCACCCTCAACCAGTTCCCGGACACCCTGCTGGGAGACCCCGCCAAGAGGATCAAGTACTTCGACCCGCTCCGGAACGAGTACTTCTTCGACCGCAACAGGCCGAGCTTCGACGGGATCCTGTACTTCTACCAATCGGGCGGGAAGATCCGCAGACCCGTCAACGTGTCCATCGACGTGTTCGCGGACGAGATCCGGTTCTACCAGCTGGGCGAGGAGGCCATGGAGAGGTTCCGCGAGGACGAGGGCTTCATCAAGGAGGAGGAGAAGCCGCTGCCCCAGAACGAGTTCCAGAAGCAGGTCTGGCTCATCTTCGAGTACCCGGAGAGCTCCATCCCGGCGCGCGGCATCGCCATCGTGTCCGTGCTCGTCATCACCATCTCCATCATCACCTTCTGCCTGGAGACGCTGCCGGAGTTCCGGGACGAGCGGGAGCTTCCGGTCACCGGCCGGCCGGACAACAGCACGGCGCCGCGGCCGTCCCTCACCTTCACGGACCCCTTCTTCATCATCGAGACCACGTGCGTCATCTGGTTCACCTTCGAGCTGTTCGTGCGCTTCTTCGCGTGCCCGAGCAAGTCGGAGTTCTCCAAGACGGTGATGAACATCATCGACATCATGTCCATCATGCCGTACTTCATCACGGTGGGCACGGAGCTGGCGGAGCAGCAGGGCCAGGAGCACCAGAACGGCCAGCAGGCCATGTCGCTGGCCATCCTGCGCGTCATCCGCCTGGTGCGCGTCTTCCGCATCTTCAAGCTGTCCCGGCACTCCAAGGGGCTCCAGATCCTCGGGCAGACCCTCAAGGCCAGCATGCGCGAGCTGGGCCTGCTCATCTTCTTCCTCTTCATCGGGGTCATCCTCTTCTCCAGCGCCGTGTTCTTCGCGGAGGCCGACGAGCCGGAGTCGCACTTCTCCAGCATCCCGGACGCGTTCTGGTGGGCCGTGGTCACCATGACGACGGTGGGCTACGGGGACATGAGGCCGGTGACCGTGGGCGGGAAGATAGTGGGCTCGCTGTGCGCCATCGCCGGCGTGCTCACCATCGCGCTGCCGGTGCCGGTCATCGTGTCCAACTTCAACTACTTCTACCACCGCGAGACGGACCAGGACCAGTCCTCCCTGAAGGACGAGCCCCACGCGGGCCCGGACAGTCCCGAGCCCAAGCGCAAGGGCAGCAAGTCGTCGGCGAAGTCGCAGCCGGACGCGGAGAACAGCGACGCGACGGCTTCGGCGGAGAAGGCGAACATCAAGGCGAACAGCCGCATGGACTTCAAGAGGTCCCTTTACGCGTTCTGCCTGGACACGCGGGAGACGGACCTGTAGGCCCGGGCCCTGCAGAACCCAGACTCAGAACCCAGCACTCGCACAGCCCTGTAGAATAAACCCGCTAATGGGCGCTTAAGTCTTTGCACATAGACAGTCGGAGGATCAACACATCTGCAATCCTGAAAAGTTCTCAGAGCGACGGGTCGGTTTATAAAAAGCACATTTGTAATCCTCCTCCGTGAGTGGAACCACGGCGCGTGACGCAACACGGGCCCTTTAAGCGCGAGCCCCTCGCGGGCCTCGAACCGAAACTCAGACGGGACACGTGCTGCAGATAATCAAGCACAAGCGGGACTTGGAGTAATTACGGGCCACGCTGAGCAGGATTAACGGGACCAGCAGACTCTTGTACATAAACATACACATCCAGTAGTGAGGAAACTAAACTAACATAAAAAGCCAAATTTTATTTTTCGTACCCTACATTTAGTCATTATGTTTACGCTGAGAAAAGGTGCAGCAGATGTGTACATATTTCCCACAAACCTGCTAGTTATCAATTGGATTATGGTGTTTTTTTGGAGAACATAGACGTATATTTTTGAGATGCAGACACCTGGTTATCTGTCAAAAGAAGTGAGATACTGTTCACTCCCAGAGGACCTACAGGATGTGTTAGCCTTGTGTGTGATCATTTTAAACTTGAGAACCTTTTTTTGGGGTTAATTTAAAAGAAGCATAAGAAAAAAGGACATCTTATGGAAGTAAAGTGATGGAATGACAGCCATGAAAAGAGGACAGAGCAGAAACCATCTGGAGATATCCAGCAACCAGGTACCAGGTGAGTGAGAGTCTGAACCTCAACATGTCTCTGTTCGACGGCAATGTGCCTCCATACCGAGAAGAGCTGGTGCTGAAAGAACAGATCCTCAGTACGGAGTCACATTACTGTCAAAACCTTGTGCCGATATTCCAATACTGATGTTAACTGTATACATATATATATATATATATATATATATATATATATATATATATATATATATATATATATATATATATAAAACACACACATATATCCTGTATACACACACTTTATACTTTACCCGTCTGTGGTCTTTTATAAGAATTTGTGACGTAAATATTTTAAGATTTTTTACAGAGTTGAAACTCTCGTTTCTTAGAAGTTACATTTTCAACAGAGAGAAAATACCGGTTGACTGGATGCATATTAGTTATCAATATTAAGAGAAAACATTAAATGTTGATACTGAACGCATTTGCAAAATGTTATATTTCCTATAAAGTCTTCTTGTGTCAACTAAAGCCATATTAACACATTTCGTAAGGTTGTGTTCAGGCTCTTCACAACTCTTCGTTCATATGGCTTTCGTTAAATATTCAAGCACAGAACAATTTTATGAAAAACAACAACAATCCTCTCCCTCTTTTGGCCTAAACTTAAACGGCAAATATATCATTTAATACACTCGCCCTTTAAGTTTAAGTTTTTTATTTTTGTGCTGCAAAAATTTAAAATGCTACTTTCTTTATTCAAAATGTGTTCATATCAATCTGTAGCTTCTCAGTGTTTCTTATATTTTCAAAACATACACATAATAGTTGATTGTTATATATATATATATATACTTCTCCATATATTTATAAAAGCAGCAAGGAGCACTGTTATGGGATCCCAACATTCACACAACAACATAACACAGTGACGATGCAGTGGACAGAAAGCGTACAAGTCGTTTTAGTGAATGGAGTCTGGAGTTTGAGGAGAACGTCGATAACGACTTCAGTTCCTGAGAGACAGTGAAGAGGTGAAAACATTCTGATCACAGCGTCCACTTAAACTGAGGCGGATGCTTTTCCGTGCCTTTAATGCCTTCTTTTTGCAGCGCTCGACCTCAAAGTCACCCGTCTCCGTTGACAAAAAACACACGTTAAAAAGAACAAAGATGTCGTCGACCTTTCAGCACTAAAACTCAGGACGTGAACCTCGACCGTGTCCGATGAAACGAGTGCTGTGACCGTCGTGTGTTAGTTCACCGTCCTCAAGACGTCGATCCACACGGCTGTTTGGTTGCGTTCGACCTTTGACCTTCAGGATGGTCAACGCTTCCCTCAAACGACCGACGTCGTGTTTGACCCGTGTGGCCGGATGACAAGTTGGAAATCTTTCAAAGCAGATTATTATGGGCTTTCCTGCCATTACTGTGTGTGTGTGTGTGTGTGTGTGTGTGTGTGTGTGTGTGTGTGTGTGTGTGTGTGTGTGTGTGTGTATGCAGAGCAGGGGACATTTGATTTAGTCTTTTCCTCTCATGCATAAAAAGTAGACCAACAATAATGTTTTATATAAACTTTTATTTTTTATTACAGATAAACCAATAAACAAGAACGTAAGTATTGTTGAGACATTGAGAGATAATCAAATACAGTGAATTTATTGAAATTACTGAAATGTAACATATTTTACATATTATTCAGGATTTTAAATATGCTATATAAACATATTCATAATATGCGTTATGATGTAATTATAATAAAGGATAGGTAGGAAGGAGACGTCCCTGCAGGGCTGTCAGGGTTTATGGGATTTTTTTATTTTGGGATAAAAGCTTCAGTAGACAGATGGAGTCTGCAGGCCAGTCGGCCTCTCAGCGGCTTCACTGTTTGTTGTTGTTGTTTTTTTCTCTGAAGATTTGGAAGCTTCCTTTTGTCCTGAGAGACCCTGAACACACCAGGGGGAGGGCAGAAAGACCAACCAGAGGTTTTGTGTGTTTAAGCTTTGCCTTTATCAAGTCAACTTTTGACAAGATTCTTTATTTAGAATTAAATGTGTTCTTTTATTTAGTCTCATTATGAAAACTAACCCGCAGAAATAAAACTTAATTTAATTCAATTATCAAATATATTTTTTACAAAGTCTACTCGTTTTTATTATTAATTTTTAAGTAACCAAACAATAAAATAAATAATACAATACATACATAGTGATGAGATCACAATCCATATTCAACATTCTTAAAATAGCATCAAACATACAAATACAATCCAATAAAAAGTTGAACAATACATTTGATTGACATATATATATATATATATATATATATATATATATATATATATATATATATATATATATATATATATATATATATATATATATATACACAGTATATATATTGTTGTTTTTTGTTGTTGAAAATTTTACAAAAGTAGAACATTTTTAAATATGGACAAAAAAGTTAATTGTTGTTGTTGTTAATACCTGCAAAGATGAGAAAGCAGCACAACAAAGTACTTTTAACGAGCAGACAGCTAATGGTGTTCAAGAGAAACTCTCCAGCAGGGGAACGCTATTGCTAACGCTAATAATGACGCTAATGCTAACCCTGTGAGAGAGGAAACACCACCTTCACTAACATCTGCTGGTTTCAGTCGCTCCTCCTGATGTTTGCGCTCAACCAGACGAGGAACTCTGCATCTCTTAAAGGGACAGTGTGGACATGTTGGAAGGTTTATTGGCAGATATTGAATGTAATACTCATAACTACATATTTTAATTACCCGAACCGAAGAGTCGTTGTGTTTTCATTCTTTTAGACCGTCGTGTTACTACGGTAAAATCCTACAGATCCCGATGAACCTGAAGGCCACCGTAGTTCTCTGACACCTTCGGAAAGGGAGGAGCGTTTAGTTGGTTGAAACCTTCCACGAACCACTAGATGTCGCTAGAACGTCCATGTTTATTCAGCTTTAAGAATAAAGACTGTCCAGACTGAAATCATCAGGTCAACGCAGTCTAACCTGAGCACTTTAACGTACCAATATTATTATGAACACGTATCATTAAGACTCAAGTAAAATGTTTGCGAAATATATATATTTTTAGAAAAATATTTACATTATGAATAATAGTAATTTACACATTCAATACAGTGTTACATATTTTTGGTCTGAATGTGTATTTGAAAAGGAACTGAATGCAAAACAATAATGCATATTTAGCTTTCCTGTTTGAATATCAGGCATCTTAAAAAAAGAGGAAGAAGAGAAAATCGCATTGTTTGTTTGGTGGTAAATCATCTTTGCTCGACTTCTGCTGACCTTTTCATCCATCAGCTCTCCTGCCTTTAATCATGTCAGGGCTCTTCTGTTCTCCAGGTCTCCTCGCTGCCCAAATCCGGTTTACATTATGTAACGTTTTTGTTCATTCTTTTTTTTTCCTTTTTTCGCTACAGTGTGTGCACTTTAAAAACCGTGACAACGGTCAGGAAGCAGTCTTTAGCCTCCGTGGCGTTGAGCTTGTGTCAGTGAGCAGAGAGCTGCAGGACAACAATCTGTCCCGCGGACCGGCGTGGCCTCCCCTCCGCCGACTCTCCGCCAGCAGCGCAGCATCTGGACGCAGTCGACCAGAAGCCCAAATGTACATGTTAGCCTGCGTCGTTTTATTACTCTCATCTGATTTCACTCGGTAATTACAGCCTCCATCACCGTCTCCCCTCGTCTGCGTCGATGCCGAAGCTCACGGTTGTTAAAAGCCGGTCTTGTGTTTTCGTGTTTTATTCGTCAAAGAGGCAGCGAGCTGCAGAGGAGGAAGCACTTCCTGCAAACACAAGCGATTGACGTTCCAATCCCTGGTTTTATATTCTAGTCTTCGGTCCTGAAAGGGTGGCAGATGTGAGAGCGAATGTATGTTAATAGTGGCTGAAGGCAATATGAGAGGCAACAAAGCCAAATGTTCACAATTACGACCCACAAATAGGATGTGAAGTGAAAAGAAGGCTTGTGTTCATCAACTGCACTCATAATGTAGCCGAGCTATTGAAATCCTCTCTGCACATGTGGTTATTTATAGTCGAAGTAGTATCCTTTTGAAAAGGCAAATAAAGCTTTACTCACATTCTTCAGAACAAATACCTCAAGTTAAATGTGATCTTAAAGTGCATTTTTTAAAGATAATTATGCCTAAAACTTGTTTCACTAAATGTTGTACGGATTAATTTAAGACCAGATAAAGTAGAGCGCTGCTGAAACTCTTCTTGACCTTTTGATCAAATCACATGATCCTCATCAGTTTTCATGGAGTTGTAGATTACAAATCAAAGACTGCTCGGTATATTTCTCCAAATGTTGATTTGTGGTACAACTATACAGTATTACTGTATTTTTAAACTGTTAATTGAACTTTGTTTTACTTACTTAATTAGTGGCTTTGAACAAATCATGGACCTTAAAGTACAGATTACTCCGAAAGAGTCCGACCCGGTTTTCCGATTAAAATAAACAAATAAACCTTTAGCGATAAAGGTGGTTTATCGCTAAACAAGAAAACTCTAGCAGGAATAGCCAATAGAGCCAATAGAGCCAATGAGCGGCTCTATTGGCTCTATTGGCCCTATTGGGTTTATTGGATTTATTGACCCTATTGGATTTATTGGCTCTATTGGCTCTATTGGTTCTGTTGTTTCTATTGGTTGTATTGGCTCTATTGGCACTAATAGCTTTATTGGCTTTATTTGCTCTATTGGCTCTATTGGTTATGTTGGTTATATTGGCTCTGTTAGCTCTAATAGCTTTATTGGCTTTATTGGCTCTATTGGCTCTATTGGCTCCATTGACACTAATGCTCTATCGGCTCTCTTGGTTCTATTGGCTCTATTTTCTCTATTGGTTATATTGTTTCTATTGGCTTTATTGGCTCTATTGGATCTATTGGATCTATTGGTTCTATTGGCTGTATTGCCTGTATTGGCTCTGTTGGTGCTATTGGCTGTATTGGCTCTAGTGGTTATGTTGGCCTCAATCGGATGTCAAAGACCTTTGTACTCGGGAGGCGGAAGGGTTAAAGTCCTTTTACCGGTTCAAAGGATTCGGACGTTTGCGTTCTCACGGCAGCTCCTCCGGGTAACGTCTGGATAGGCTTCATAAAGAAATGTCTTTTTTCCCATTTTGTGTGTGGAAGAACTTGAACACAGACTTGATCCACCAACAACAATTCAACATCTGGTGGTGGAGACCGTCAATATCAATATTAACGTTCACCTGTCCCACATTGGCTGTAATAATCAAGTGTCCACATACTTCTGTCCGTGCAGTGCAACAACTACAAAGATATTCCATCAACTATTCCCTGCTGTTGGTTTCATCAAACTAAACGGCTCTATAGCCCTCATTATCTGCTGGACACGTCAATTAGCCGGATAAATCGGGACAAATCCACGAGCTCCGGGACGCAGTCCAACAAATAAATTCTGGCAAGAGCCGAAGCTGCTGCGTAATCTGGTGAACTGGCGGCCGGTCCGCAGATCTCAATTAGGGGAATCCGTCTGCTGCAGCTCCACCAACACTGTCGAGGATCAGACATTTAACAGTTCGCTGGTAAAGAAACAGCGTTTAAGGAAATGAATACGTTTCCTGTTTCTATAGTTTCATTTTTAAATAAGTGCAGTTCAGGTCAACATACATGGACTAAACTACTCTCATTTTTTAAGGTTTGTTGTTGTTGAAACATTTTGAGGGATTCCCGTTAGCCATCTGCAGATGAAAAGACACGTGATGACAGCTTGGCACCCTGAGAGGTAAAGGGTACGTCAGGTGATTCATCCGGGGGACTCTAGACCAGAGTAATAACTCAAATAATTGGCATCGACTGTCGGATTTACAAAAAGAACAAAACTCTCTTCGTGACAGCCGACCAGCTCAGTGTGTCACGCCACGACCAGCAGTCCGTTGTTAGCGGTCCATCTTGAAGATACAACTTTGCATCTTCTTTCACAAGTCTTGTCTTTTAAGTGGACTGCTCTTTAGCCTAGCTTTGCACAAAGACTGGAAGCAGGGGGAAACGGCTAGCTTGGTTCCATCAAAAGAGAAAATAATATAGCTTCCAACATCTCAAGTGCTGTTTCATTTCCCTTTTCCAACAAACGTTGCACATTTCCCGTTGCCAGTAGAGGTTTTTGCGTGAAATGGTGAAATGAGTATTTCGGTCAGTGGTGTCTGTTGTCTTTGAAGAGACTTTTTATTTTGCCATCTAACTAGTTGCATTAAGGGTTTATTTTGACCAAATCACAGTTAAGGATTGTTGGAATCGTAGAAGTTTTATTTTTTGTGTTTCAACGATTGAAGAGGTGACATTGTTGATATCTGACTGTAGTCTGGTGGTTGTTTGAGGAGAACATATTCATCACATTTAATCAACATTGAATTGAACTAAATTAATCTCACCATTTTGTCAACGTTTCAATGACAATGTCTTTCTGGTCGTGTCTACATGGTACCCAACAAGTTGTTAAAAAAAACGTCCGGAATCTCTCACAAGACTGCCAACCTATCCTGACCTCAACCATTCAAGGTCAAAGACAAAGGTTAACCCTTCTTACCATTGAAGGTCAATTCCTAGACTAGTGTTACCATTGAAGGTCAATGCTTAACTATAACAATTGAAGGTCAATGCCAAACCGCAACCATCTCGTGAGAGTTTTGCAGTTTGTCTAAACTGGTTTTCCAACTGGGAAACGAGCACGACCATTAAAGCTGTTTGTATTTCTGAAACAATCTCAGAGATATGGATTCAGAGGGCTGAAGGTCAAACCTCTTTCATAGCTGCTGAACAGTTGTCTTTGCGATTGCGTTTGAACATTTCCATCCCTGATGTCTCCCCCCGTCTCCTCGAACACCTCACGTTCATTTGAGTCTGAACTTCAAGCTGTGTGTCCTCAAAAACGTTGAGTTTGAGATTAACACAACTTTGTGTGCTCACATAAATATCCGTCACAGCTGCCAGGTTGATTGGCGTCTCATTTCCCTGAGCGCTGAGACATGAGGGGGAACGGCTCCACCACTAATCCGAAACTGCTCTCTAAACTCAACGTGGTCGTATAAATAAACAAGTATAAGAAGTACAGTATTTACATGCGATGCATTATCACGTCTCTATTTTTACTCCATGAATGCGGTTTAATCCGGGGGCGTCTGATGCACTGCGTGACACACCAGAAGTAATAATGAGTTTGATGCAACCGCACGAATCCCGTCCACCGTGATTAGTTCTATTAGAACATTAAATATTAATATGTGACAGCGTGGCTCAGTGAGAGACAGATAACTGAAGCGCCGGGGCGCTAATACCGGCTGCAGCGGTCGAACGGCGAGGCTGAGAGACGAGGCTGTCGAGCGCTCGCCGTGATTTCTGAGGGCGAGGTGATTAGCGTGAGCTTCTTTCTGCATCCTATAACCCGCGCTTGGCTGGGAAAGCGCTGGAAGCAGGAGAGACAATGCAAGAGGAAGTTACATAACACACACACACACACACACACACACACACACACACACACACACACACACACACACACACACACACACACACACACACACACACTGTGGCAGTCCTCAGCTGCAACCTCCACTGCTGCTCAAAAAAAAAGAAAAAAGAAGTGGGAAAAGCAGAGAGAGAGCAAAGATGTGGCTGAGCTCGTCCGGGCTTAACGAGGGTGATTGACAGGCGACGACTCTGGAGGAAGCGGTTCTAGTTTCTTACATTTGTTTTTTGATTAGTCACAATATCTGAAAATATGCAATGAGGACAATGAACAGAGTGTTGCTGAAGCCTCAAACACCTTTTGGGGTAAAAGGTTAGAAAAGGTGGTGGTCATGGTTCAAAATGCTGACTGTCTGTCCTTCAGCTTCTAGCATCGTCCTCTAGACATGTCCTCATGTGATGTGTGTCTGTCCTTCAGCTTCTAGCATCGTCCTCTAGACATGTCCTCATGTGATGTGTGTCTGTCCTTCAGCTTCTAGCATCATCCTCTAGACATGTCCTCATGTGATATGTGTCCTTCAGCTTCTAGCATCATCCTCTAGACATGTCCTCATGTGATGTGTGTCCTTCAGCTTCTAGCATCGTCCACTAGACATGTCCTCATGTGATGTGTGTCCTTCAGCTTCTAGCATCGTCCACTAGACATGTCCTCATGTGATGTGTGTCCTTCAGCTTCTAGCATCATCCTCTAGACATGTCCTCATGTGATGTGTGTCTGTCCTTCAGCTTCTAGCATCATCCTCTAGACATGTCCTCATGTGATATGTGTCCTTCAGCTTCTAGCATCATCCTCTAGACATGTCCTCATGTGATGTGTGTCTGTCCTTCAGCTTCTAGCATCGTCCTCTAGACATGTCCTCATGTGATGTGTGTCTGTCCTTCAGCTTCTAGCATCGTCCACTAGACATGTCCTCATGTGATATGTGTCCTTCAGCTTCTAGCATCATCCTCTAGACATGTCCTCATGTGATGTGTGTCCTTCAGCTTCTAGCATCATCCTCTAGACATGTCCTCATGTGATGTGTGTCCTTCAGCTTCTAGCATCGTCCACTAGACATGTCCTCATGTGATGTGTGTCCTTCAGCTTCTAGCATCGTCCACTAGACATGTCCTCATGTGATATGTGTCCTTCAGCTTCTAGCATCATCCTCTGGACATGTCCTCATGTGATGTGTGTCCTTCAGCTTCTAGCATCATCCTCTAGACATGTCCTCATGTGATGTGTGTCTGTCCTTCAGCTTCTAGCATCGTCCTCTAGACATGTCCTCATGTGATGTGTGTCTGTCCTTCAGCTTTTAGCATCGTCCTCTGGACATGTCCTCATGTGTGATATTGGTCCTTTAGCAAGAATAGTAGTCAAATATTTAAATTTTAATTAACGATGTACCAATTTATCATATCTTTTTAGGAATAAGGGCAAAACATTAAATATTTGGTTCTTTTAAATGTAGTCAGTGCAAGACAATGTCTGATTGTATTGTTTGAACTACAGACTGTTCTCACGTTGCAGCACTTTATTTAAAATCTATTGTTATTTTAGGTCTTTTATCTGGTCTATTGTTTAAGCACCATTATAATGGATACAAATGACTCAGTAGAATAACAGTGATGTGTAGACCAGAGGTTGTGGAATAAAACCCGGTCGTTATCTATAATAATGGGTTTCGTGAGACCTTGCAACGTCTGGACTGTATGAAACATATTAAATGTAAAGTTCAGAGCACACACATCTTCTCTCCTGCAGCTCGTCCCCACATCTACTAACGGTAATCTCTGTTGTGATTTAAGCCTCGAGTTGCATAAGAATCAATCCTCTGTGGAGGAGGGCAGGTGGTCGTCACCGCTCAGGTGGAATTTACCTGAAACAACTCATGTTTGCATGCAGTATATTATGTTGTTGTTGCTCAAAAGTAATGTTTCTTATTCAGATTAGTAACACATATGCAAACTTTCATTCATTCTAAAGAAAAAGCAAAAGAAACCAGTTAAAATGTGTTTAAATGGGAATTCTTAACTTGTGAAATATTGTGTGGGAGTTTCGGTTGAAGCACTAAAAAAGGAAATTAGCGTCACGTTGCTCTCAAGTTTGACCTCTGCAGGTCATTGGAGGGTCAGTTTGTATGGAGAGCTCCATCGCTGAGCAACGACAACACATGACGACATCACGTTACGAAATAAGACTTCACGTAGTCCACGTAGTTCGGTTTAAGAAAGACATCAAATAACTATGTACAGTTTGGTTGAGGCAAAGCCTTAAAAGTCACCAGTTTCATTTCTTTTGTCCACTATACAAAGGGAACCTTAACTCTCAATTATCGACAATTACATGTTGTTGTTTCAGGAACATAATTTTTTGAAAAATCCAGTTTTGACCTAACTTTCATATTCATGGGTATTTTAGCTTCTATTTTGACACTACGGGAGATTACTGTTTGATTGTAATCATTAATACATGGCATACAATAATGACCTTAGAGACTGAAAGATCAGCGATAACTAAGCAAGAAGAGACGTCCTTCTGAAGGCACCTGAGATGCACTCTGGTAAAACCAGATTACAGAGCCGTCAGTGCATCACCTAAACGTGAACGCCACAATTACCTCAAAACGACAGCGTGGCGTTCACTGCACGCTCTCGTGTGGTTATTTCAGACCTGGGCTGCATCGGGTCATTAACTGGAGCTACGAGCGCACGAGCAAAAAGGAAACGATTGCCTCATCGGCGTGAGATAATTAAGGCTTTCAGCCGAGCTGCTCAGCTGGCTCGAGGTCTGTGACATGGAAATGTAAGACTCAGATGAGCTTACGTAACCTAATTGTTTAGCCCCGGAGAAGAGCGGTTATCTTTGAAAACGGAGCGCGTCGTGAGGGCCCTGAACTAATCAAATATATGTAAACTCCACTGAGAATGCTAATTAATCCCTTGCGGTGTTCCCGCCCTCCGCTGCCGGCCGCTTTCTGGATAAATTCTGCCGCCGACTCCTTCGTTGCGATCGTCTATATATATATATATATATATATATATATATATATATATATATATATATATATATATATATAAAAATATATAAAAAAACTATAAAAATTAGTATTTCCCCCCCAACCATAGCAAGATCCGCAGATGAATGATCGTTTGCGGTCCTTATTTTCGGTCATTAGACCGGGAACGACTCCTTGACCGTGAGATGGATCTTGGGCACTTCTTGTCTCTGGAGATATATATACAACGATACATATAGCTTTATATATATATTTTTTTATCTTTATATATATAAAAAGCACCATGAAATAAAAAAGTAAACTTTTATAGACTGTAAACAAATATAGTGCAAAAGGAATAAGCGTTAAACCAAATAACGCTTATTATATAACTAGATTACTTTAAGAAGTATCCTGATAAAATGGCTCTTATGATTATGAAAAAGTTACTCTTCTTTGTTTGTGTGTTTTCCAGTTAAACTTTTCGATTTGTGCTGATTACATGAAGACATACTTTTCAAAATAAACTTTCGTCTTCACAGGAAAAGATTGTAAAATTCTTTCAATCAGGGAGACTAGTTCCACATTCAACAATACATGTATTACATTGGTTTAACAATGGACTAGTGCAAAGTCTTTGGCGATCAGACTCGATCCTGAACCAGGATGAATATGGGGCAGTGACGCCGAGTTCTGACGCGGCAGAACCCCCAAAATACTTAGCTAGGGTTAGGAAAAGATCATGAAAAACTAGTTATATTCAGGAAAGATTGTACACAACACATATTTAGGTTTAGGAAAATATCGTAAACACTACTTAGTTAGGTTTAGGAAAAGATCGTAAAAAACTACTTATGTAGGGAAAATTGTAAAAGAAATACATGGTTCGGTTTAGGAAAATATCATGAAAAGGCACTTAGGTTTAGGAAAGACCTTAAAAAATACTTAGTTAGCTTTCGGCAAAGACAGTCGTTTGGGTAAAAATTCCGACAGAAGTGCGTTCACAAAAACACCCAAGTTACGTGACAAACAAATCCACATTGATTGATGAATCTTTTGTGCGTTTAAATGAAACATTCACTCGTCTGCACTCAAACAGAATCGTCTGTGCTTTTGGGGAAATCATTCAAACATTAAACATTCACAGTTAGTTGATGAAGCCTAACTTTGCCTCTGGTCACGTGGTCCTCGTGTTGTAACAGAGAGCATTATAATCTAATATTTTACATTCTCTGCATTCTCTGCACCTTATTTATCAAAATGTTGATGATGTCACTGCTGCAAACAGAAAGCTTAGAGGTTAAATGAACGTCTCCCTGAACATTTTCAGTGCAGATTATATTTTACGATCAGATGAATTTAAGCCGTTTGGAATAATTTGTGGCTTTGTTGCCTCTGCAAGCGGAGAAGAGGCGGAAAATGAAATAAGCAGAAAACAAGCAAACAAAGAGGAAACGTTATCTAACAGAACGACTGAATGCAACGTTTCCACATGAGCGGGTGATGACATCACTTCTGCATCAGCTGCTCTGAGTGCAGCTACGCAACTGTCTGCCACGGGCAACATGAGGAAGAGGATGGTGATGAAGATGAGGAGGAGGATGGTGGTGGTGATGGTGGTGGTGATGATGAGGATGAGGATGGTGGTGGTGATGTACTTTTTACTGTACTACATCTCAGATGTACATATAGTCCTTTTTTCCAGTACTACATCTCAGAGGTACATATAGTACTTTATACTGTACTACATCTCAGAGGTACATATAGTACTTTATACTGTACTACATCTCAGAGGTACATATAGTACTTTATACTGTACTACATCTCAGAGGTACATATAGTACTTTATACTGTACTACATCTCAGAGGTACATATCATACTTTTTTCTGTACTATATCTCAAAAGTAAATGTGGTACTTTTTGCTGTACTACATATATATTTTATTTATCATTTCACAGTTCCAGATAACTTAAACAAAATATAATTGACACGTTGCTGGACTTTTGCAGAAAAAACGCCCGAAAAATGAGAAATATCTTTTTGTTAATATCTCTGTTGTGTGAGGACTCGTTGTACTTGGAGTTTTATGTGTTGTATTTGTAGTTTTATTTGTTTTACTTGTAGTTTTACTCCTCCGTCCAGTTGGTTTTGCTGTGAGTTGCAGAGCGGTGGAGGTTCTTAACGTCAGTCGTCCACAGAACTTATATTGAGCATTTTGTTGTTCCAATGTGTTCAAACATCCTATTTTAAGGCCCTTTGCTTGAAAAGTGCTTCCCCAAACTAAAATGTGTGTATCTCTTCGAACCACTAGGGCTATTTGAATAATGTTGGTGTTATAATTAAAGGTACACATGTGAATATCTTTCTATATGTTACTGTAAATGAAGATACACAGAAAAAATGAAAAGGTTTCAGGTCCGCCTATACAAAAATCACTTTCAGGATGATTATGTCTTTGAAATGATGCAGCTGTAAGGTCCAACTCTAACCCAAATCATAGCTCAATATGTGAACATTCTCTAACCCAAATCATAGCTCAATATGTGAACATTCTCTAACCCAAATCATAGCTCAATATGTGAACATTCTCTAACCCAAATCATAGCTCAATATGTGAACATTCTCTAACACAAATCATAGCTCAATATGTGAACATTCTCTAACCCAAATCATAGCTCAATATGTGAACATTCTCTAACCCAAATCATAGCTCAATATGTGAACATTCTCTAACCCAAATCATAGCTCAATATGTGAACATTCTCTAACCCAAATCATAGCTCAATATGTGAACATTCTCTAACACAAATCATAACTCAATATGTGAACATTCTCTCTGCAAAGGTTGACTTTGATAAAGTGAAGCAGAACACAGTTAGAGAGGGTTTAGAACAGAGAACATTCAGGTGAGGACTCCAACATTTGCATTGGGGCACATTTGCGTACATCTGTAACATTTGGATTGTTTCATGTACCAAACCATATATTTCACTTGTATATTACTCATGGTGTTCAATACATCCAAATACAGCAGTTTGGGGCTTTTTCTTCCTCATAAAACAAGCTTTGATCTACATGTTAATATAACAATCGCTCAGTCTGTATGAATAACTCTGTATCTCCAACACCAGAGCCTGATTGGTGCGATCATTAAACTCAAGTGTCCTCATGGATATGACCCTCCAGAGGGAAGTGAGCGTGAGCTGGACAGCGAGGTGAGGTGGAGCTCCTCCGTACGGCCACATGGGGATCACGTAAACGTGACGCGTTTACATAACACAGGAGGCGGGGAGCTGTCGCTCTGCATGGCTTCACTCTGCAGGAGCGTGACGGCCGGCGGGGCTCGAGCATTGAGCAGACAGTCTGTCTGACAGACCAGAGGTCAGTTTGGACGGTTAAATCATACGTGGGCGTGAAGATTCCCACAAATAATAAATACAAGAGACGCAGCGGTGGAAGGATAGGACAAGGTTCATATGTCTGAAGTAAAAAAGTAACTTTAAAGACATGACATTGATACATTTAAAGCAGATTAATTATATAAAAAGGTGCAAATTAGATGTGAGGCTGTAATTTTGCGAAAAAAACAACAACACATTTCTTCCATGTTTATTGAAGTGAGAATAAACACGGCTCTTTTTTTGGCACCATTTATTGTTGATGAGCTGTTTGAGTCTCATAACAAGCTTTACGCTGTAACTTACTTATTGTGTAAACAACCCACGTGCGCTAACACCTTCAAACAGCACCAACTAAATATGTTCATATACTGCAAGTTTTCATCAACACATGTTTTGTGGGAACTGTAGCGTTATTTAGCAAATAATGAGTAAATAATGTGTAATTAAACAAATCTGCAGACATTTTTCTTTTGTTTGAATTACTGAAAGCTTTCTAACTTTCGTGACGTGACAGGATTCATTCTTTGTCTACATTTTCACCTCCATCTTTACATCCTTACTTCCTGTTGGCTAATTGTAGTTTTCAAATGTATGTTTGTGAACATATATTTATGTGAAAATTTGCATTTATCTGGATTATATTCTATCTTTTGTTCTTTTGTCTATGGAACAAGTTGTATTTTACATTTTGATGTGTTGTATAAATATAATTTATAATGATCAGCCACACAATACATGTATTTAGATTAAACCTTTGTTACACAATATTAAACTAAACAGTCTAGCGCTTTAAAAAGAAAATAATAATTATATTTAACAATCTTAACCACGGCACATTTTCTATTTAACGTGGTATTTGTTGTCTCGGATCTCGGGACAGCCAGGCGTTTCCCATCATGCACTGGGCCCGCCTCGATCTCGCGAGGTCAGAGCCAGTCGACACGAACCTACCCAGAATGCATTGCGCCGGTGATCGATTCATCTCCAGCGAGCTCCTTTTCAAAAAGGCCGAGCGAGTCGCGGAAGATGTTTTATTCATTTGCGAGTCGTGTTTCCTGCGTTCTGACTCACGCGGCCGACAGGAGGTGATGTAACGCCAGAGACCTGGCTTCTGCACCCGGACCCTCCATTCAGGCCTCAGAGGGAGACGCAAAGTGACGGACGCCCCCTCCATGAATTTGGGAGCTATTTTTAGGGGCTTTAAGAGGGAAAATCCTGTTTCATTATCCACAGACGAGGTGGCACGACTGCGTCATTGCAACTCTCTCCGTCTTCATTTTCTTCATGTATTATTTTGCGGGTGACAGGCCGCAGAGGCACGTTCGACTCCATGTGCCACATCAGCCACGCATGAACTCACAGATTTGATTGCTCAGTGATAATATTCACCAAACCCCCCCCCGAAATATAAATAGACAATATGTCTGGTGTGTGTGTGTGCGTTTTTGTAGTAATCAGAGCGGAGATGCTGCTGTTGTCGGTGGTGTCACGGCACACGAGGAGACGAGGGGGTCACGTGACTCCAGCCGGCCAATCGCAGCGCGGACGCGCTTGATTGAATTTCATCCGGTCGGCCACCGTTAACTTCCAATAAAGCTTCGGGGCCAAACTGCTGTGAGCTGGTCACAGATGTGTGTCAGCTCTGATGTGAAGCTGTGTGGGCCGTTTACCAACGCAGCCAAGTACTTTTATTCAAGTACGCTCATACAAGTACAAGTATTTTCATGTCATGCCAATTTATACTTCTACTGCATCAATTTGACTTTTCTATTTTTGTTTACACTAGGCACTGGTGTACAGATCACTTTGTAGTTTTATATTTAATCTTTATCGTTGTATTTTTTCTATTGTATTATATTTTATACTAATACATATATATATATATATATATATATATATATATATATATATATATATATATATATATATATATATATATATATATTCTGTTTTTAGCAGAAGTCAACCTCTGGTTCTTTAATGCTTCATGTGTTAAAGCTGCATTCTCTCTCCTGACCATCAGGGGGCGACTCCCTAGCACGTTACATTTAATTTAGCTGACGCTTTTATCCAAAGCGACTTACATTTCTTCTATACACCGTAGACACGGCAACGGGGAGCAATTCAGGGTTAAGTGTCTCAAGGACACATCGATGTGGACTAGTGTAGCCGGGGCTCGAGCCACCGATCCTCTGATTGAAAGACGGGCATGCTAAC
>NC_136608.1:18194440-18226940 GCF_910589615.1 Taurulus bubalis | reverse complement strand
GTTGGAGGTTCAACCTGCCATTCAGAAAACACAATATTAATCCTCAGCAGCGAGTTCACAGGAAGGTCAAGTTCATAACATCTGTGTATGTTATGAATGAAGACGTAACTAAAGTACATTAACTAAAGTACTCCAGTATTTCCATTTTCTACTTATCGTTTCATCTCAGAGGAAAATGTTGCACTTTTTACTGGATTAAGTTTCTCAATAGTTTGGCCGTTAATCTTTAACTGACGCCGTCTACAAGGCAAACCTCCGGTTCTGCAGAGTGCAGTCAATGCGGAAGTGTCTTAGAACCTGAATTCTCTAATGAATAAAGTAGAATTTCTTCGATAATATATTTAAAAAAAAAATGGGAAACAATGAAATCTATAAATCCAATAAGGTTCCAAATGGCGGCTCAACTTTTTCCAGCCTCTCTCCTCTCTCTATCTATCTCTCTCTCTCTCCTCTCTCTCCTCTCTCTATCTATCTCTCTCTCCTCTCTCTTCTCTCGCTCTCTTTCTCCTTTCTCTCTCTCCTCTCTCTCCTCTCTTTCTCCTTTCTCTCTCTCTCTATCTATCTCTCCTCTCTCTCCTCTCTCTCTCTTCTCTCTCTCTCTCTCTCCTCTCTCTTCTCTCTCTCCTCTCTCTCCTCTCACTTCTCTCTCTCTCTCTCTCCTCTCACTTCTCTCTCTCTCTCTCCTCTCACTCTCTTTCTCTCTCTCTTTTCCTCTCTCTCCTCTCTCTCTCTCTCTTTTCCTCTCTCTCCTCTCTCTCTCTCTCTTTTCCTCTCTCTCTCTCTTTCTCCTCTCTCTCTCTCTCTCTCTCTCTCTTTTCCTCTCTCTCCTCTCTCTCTCTCTCTCTTTTCCTCTCTCTCTCTCTCTCTCTCTCCTCTCCTCTCTAATAACTGGTTTCAGGACTCATCCCTGCAGCTCTCTGTTTATTGCCTTTCGTGTGGATTTAGCGAGAGCAAGTTGAGATGTAGTTCTTCTTTTTGTTTTATTTGTGTGTGCATTTCACACACATTGTTTGTTTGTGTGTGCGTCATAAAGACAACATCCCTCCCGCTCCACAAACACCGGTGCCGGCCCGTTGACACCTCGTGGCGTCCTCGCAGGGCATCTGCCGAAAAGTGAAGGAGGAAAGTTCTCTGGCCTGCTGGATTTGGCCCTGCAGGCCGGCTGCATATGCTGCGGCGGGATTACGCTGATCCAACTTAATGCCTAAGACCGTGCAATCATTCATAACTACAGGAGCTGTGGAGGGAACAGCCGTGGTGCTGCCGGCACCATCTGCCGCTGCCGGCAGGATTAACGTCGAGGAAGATGTTGAAAGGGGGGGGGGGGACTCGTGTGGGCCAGCACCCTCCCAGAGGAACCTTTCACTGAAACATCACACTGCTTCTGTAAAACCTTTTAAAAACAATCCCCCCTAGGGGGTAAGACTGAGTGATTGTTATATAAAACTGTAAATCATAGCTTGTTTTATGAAAAAAAACAAAAAACTGCTGTGTTTGGATATATTGAAAAACATAAGCAATATACAAGTGCAATATATGGTTTGGTATGTGAGAAAATTCAAATACCATTCAAATATCCCTAATAGCCCCATTGGACCCATTGGGGCTATTGGGCCCCAATGAAATGAGACCTCACCTGAATGTTCTCTGTTCTAAACCCTCTCTAACTTAGTTCTGCTTCACTTTATCAAAGTCAACCTTTGCAGAGAGAATGTTCACATATTGAGTTATGATTTGGGTTAGAGAATGTTCACATATTGTATTATGATTTGGGTTAGAGAATGTTCACATATTGAGCTATGATTTGGGTTAGAGAATGTTCACATATTGTGTTATGATTTGGGTTAGAGAATGTTCACATACTGAGCTATGATTTGGGTTAGAGAATGTTCACATATTGTGTTATGATTTGGGTTAGAGAATGTTCACATACTGAGCTATGATTTGGGTTAGAGAATGTTCACATATTGTTATGATTTGTTTAGAGAATGTTCACATATTGAGCTATGATTTGGGTTAGAGAATGTTCACATATTGAGCTATGATTTGGGTTAGAGAATGTTCACATATTGAGCTATGATTTGGGTTAGAGAATGTTCACATATTGTTATGATTTGTTTAGAGAATGTTCACATATTGAGCTATGATTTGGGTTAGAGAATGTTCACATATTGAGCTATGATTTGGGTTAGAGAATGTTCACATATTGAGCTATGATTTGGGTTAGAGAATGTTCACATATTGAGCTATGATCTGGGTTAGAGAATGTTCACATATTGAGCTATGATTTGGGTTAGAGAATGTTCACATATTGTATTATGATTTGGGTTAGAGAATGTTCACATATTGAGCTATGATTTGGGTTAGAGAATGTTCACATATTGAGCTATGATTTGGGTTAGAGAATGTTCACATATTGAGCTATGATTTGGGTTAGAGAATGTTCACATATTGAGCTATGATTTGGGTTAGAGTTGGACCTTACAGCTTCATCATTTCAAAGAAATAATCATCCTGAAAGTGATTTTTTTTAATAGGCCGACCTGACATCTTTTCATTGTTTTCTGTGTGTCATCTTCATTTACTCTTAACCAGTAACACATAGACACATATTTACACATCTGAACAAAATCTCACATGTGTACCTTTTATTATAACACCAACATTATTCAAATAGCCCTAGTGGTTGCAGAGATACACCCTTTTTAGTTTGAGGATGCAATTTCCAAGGAAAGGGCCTATAAATAGGTTGGTTTGGCCGGAGGAACGCATTCCATCTCACAGCTTCGGTTTTCTACAAAGGTCAAGTCTAGAAAACATTGTGTTATTGGTATCAGTCCGTTCATGGAGCAATGGTCATTGTTTGAAAACCCGCAAATCTTTTAATTTTTTCTTTTTCAAACAAATAGTCTGTTTTTTTGCTTTTTTAATTGTATTTCCTGCTCGGAAAGCAGATATCTGCTTGTGATCGATCAGCAATTTTCCGTAATCAATATTCTTACAATCACAAAGGATCAAGAAGAAGCTGTAAAAAAGCATCAAACAGCAGACTAGTGAACACAGTGGATCGTTAACAAGAAGTTAACGATGAGTTATTCGTCATAACTTGTGTACTTAAGTAACTCCGCTCCGTAGTCATTTTAACGGAAACAACTATATTTTCCTAAAATGAACAAAGTGCTTCAAGATATTTTTCTAATTTTACGATTGTTTCTTAAACCTAAATACATATTTTTGTTTCCTAAATCTACCTGAGTTTTCCGAGAAGATGTAAGTTTATTTTGAAAGGACTTTATCATGTAATGAGCAGAAATGAACACTTGTTGCTGGTACTTTGTAGTAAAACGCACAAACATTGAGGATTAACTTCTCTTTAGACGTCATGAAGAAACGTTGTGAGACTTTCAAACACTTTTAAATTCCGACTGAGAAAAAGTTGTTTGTTGCTTTTCACCGTTTTCAGTCACTTTGGCCTCTGAAACAAGAGAATACTCAGTAATGTGTCTGTTGTGTCTGTTGTGTCTGTTGTGTCTCCACAGAGAGTTGACGCCCTGCCCTCCGATCATCAGGAGAGTCGATCCGCCCTGAAGGGAACTGTCCACCGTCCGCCGGGACATACAAAACACACAAAACACACACAACAGCTGCTGCACTTCAACAATCAGCATCCACCACCTTTTTTTGGAACTCTGTGCCTTCAACCAAAATTCACCAGTGATACTTCTGAAGCTTTAGCTTTTTTTTTTAAATGTTTTTCTTTGGACTCAGAGGATTTATCTGCCTGATGTAGGAGGGCCTGGGATCGAGCTCACACTTTTTCTCTCTGGAGTAAAAAAAAAAAACCTAACCAGGAAATGCAAATATTGATAATTTTAACTTCCTAACGTGTTCTTTTTTTCTACAAATTGTGTTAGTGATTTTACTTCACATCAGAAGAAAATCCCTTGCTGTGCAATATCAGTCCATATTTATGTAAAGTTGTCATGTGGATGTAGACTTTGGATGAACGTTTTGGTTTATTTTTGTAACGATGTTTTTCCTGATTTCTATTTTTCTAAAAGAATGAAAGACAGATGAGCGGAGGGGAAAAAAAGGACCAACAAAAAACACATTTTAAGGGAAAGAGGACGTTTGGTTGTTGCTGAATTCGTCTATGTTTAGTTTTCCCTGGACTACCCCTCCTCCCGCTCTGACCGGAGCCAAAGCCATAGTCTATCTCAGATATGAAAACACACTAGTGTTCCCAACAGCACGATGCATTCAGGGTCTCTCCGCCTGGGGCCGACACCACAGGCTCCTCTCGTCTCAGCTGTTGGACTTCATGAGCGATGTTTTCTGTTTCTACTGTTTTGTTCAGGGGCTTGAATCTGAAGTATTTAGTATTTCTCTACCTTTGTGTGGCCTGTTCTTCTTGCTGTTATTTTGTACTTCCTCCTACATATCAATCAAGCAACTATAAGTGGCATGAGTACGTGTGATGGTGAGAACAATGAATGAGTGTGTGTTTCGCCAGAATGGAAGAGGAAATACTGTGAATGCTCAAGTAAAAGCCCAATAATGGCTCCAGGGAAAAATAGATGAAATAGAGAATTAACAGCTGTTAGATGTTGGCCCAAACAGAAAACCATTGAAAACCAAAGCCGTGGAAATAATTTCCTCTAACCTTCCTTTAATCGTGCATGCATTTTGTATTTTACACAGATTGTTGGGCCATCAATATCATGTGATGCCTTCATATCTAATGGGAGTTACTGCCATTTCTGAGCTGTAAACATCAGCAACCCCTTCTCAGTTCAGATATGGTCACTTCCTGTTCATCGGATGCAAAAAAAAGCCAACATGGCGACGGCCGTAATCCAAGATGGCGACGCCGAAACCACCAAACTCAAGGCTCAGTCCACAAACCATTGAGTGATGTCACGATGACGACATCCAATTCCTGTGTACAGTCGGTGGTTAAAACACATTAGTTAAGTTTACGTTACATTTGGAACAGAGATCATTTAGCTAGCTAGCCAAGCTAACGGCCTTGTTGTTGTTTCACACAAAACTAAATGATCCCACGACAAACTGAGACTAACTTTGAGTGCAACACTATCTTGTAAATTTACGGACATTCTCTGTGAAATTCATGGCACAAATCCAAAAATAAATATTCATCTTTCTGTGCAGAATTTATTTTCCAAAATAAAGTCCTGTGATGGGGAAGATGTTGTGGGTGTTCTTGAGTCAAACTGTTCCCATCTTCCCCATATTATTGCCAACAAAAACAAAGCATTTAACCGTCTAATAATTTATCGTTAGATTTGTGCCTTGTTGCTACTAGCTTAGCTAACGGTAGATCTGGTGTAGCTTTCGTTCACAAACTTGTTAGAAAAGAATGCAAACGTCAGAAATTCTCTTGAATTTCAAGAAACAAGACAATGTGAAGACAATTTAAGATGGAAGACTGATGCAAAAGTTAATAATGTTTTTAAAATTATATAAAATAAGTCCAGTAATACAAATAAAACTCCATATTTCACAATACAAGTCTACCAGCGGAAGTGTAACGGTTGTGAACGTCACCGATGAGAAAAAAAATGTTTCTGACTGAAACATGATCAAATACACTTGTTTTTTGTAAAACACATGAGGATTTATTCTGAAATAATTGCCTCTTTACTAAACTTGGGCCACTATTTGAGCGTTCACAGTCTTTCCTGTTTTATCGTTTCAATCCTGTTTTCTGCAGTGGTGAAATGTTTTGTGTATCCTTGAAGCTGCTATTCCTGTATTGTGTAGATCTGAGACGTCCAGCCTTATCCCTGAAGTCCTACAAACGTCCTCCATTAGCTGTCCAGAAACCTCACAGAGACACTTTCATTATGAACTCAGAAACTGAACTCGGTTTGTGCCTTTGAGGGAATCAACGTTTTCACACTTGAGAATCGTGTTTTTATCCAAAAACAGACTCTTTTGAAACTGTTCAGTTACTGGGGGGAACTTTGACCTGGTCCTGGTCTCAGTTTAGTCCTCTATATGACCTCAGTGTAGTCCTGGTCTTCTATAGACCTCAGTTTGGTCCTCTAGACCTCAATGTAGTCCTGGTCCTCTATAGACCTCCATCAGTAACCAGACCACCAGAGAGACTATGGTCTGCTTCTAGAGAGTTCTTCTTAAAGATCCTCATCGGAGCCAACGGGTCGGATTCTGGTGAAACCAGATGACCTCATGCAGGTTCACCAGAACCTATATCATCTTCAGCTCAGACTCCAGCGGGGCCTCCAGCAGAAACCAGTCCACCGTGTTCAGACCCAGATCCGCTTCACCTGCAGCCTCCGGAGGGAGGAGACCCTGCTGCAGTAGAATGAGAGGTTTTCTAAAGGGACCCTGGTGCTCAGAGACACTACCCCTTTAGTCCACAGGGGGCGCCAGAAACAACACAACATAAAAGTTCCTCGTGGTGACTTAGTAGATTTAGAGTTGTATTTCTTCAGTCCAACTGTTTTTGATGAAAACACAGCCGTTTATTTCTATAAAAGAACTCATAATGTAAAATATGATCCCGTCAGAGGCACAAACTGGAGCTTGTGGTCCTTTTTGTTTCAACCAAATGTGTTTTTCTTGAAAAGCGTCCGTTTTGTAGGCGTGCACCTGCAAAGTGTATTTTTTATTTGTATTTATTTCCTTTCTAAATGCATGGTTTTGATTGAACATTCATATCCACCTGGAGGGTGTTGTGTTCTGCCAACAGTAGTGGAGGTAGTTTCCCTTTCTGTCTGAGTCCGTAGACTTTGCTGCCTGTGAGTGTGAATCATCCGTGAAGCTGCCTCCGTCCATCAAGTACCTTCTTTCTGACGCCATTCCCCAAAACAACGCTGCCAAATTGGTCTGAATAAGCCAAAAGTTTCTCTGTGTATCAGTGGTTTAAGTGTTTCACATGTTAAACCTCATCCCGTCAATGTTACATTGTGTTTTTAACAGAAAAGAAATCCTGTTTGTTAAACTGTTGATAATATATGCAGACGAGTTATGAAATAAACTGAATCATACTCAGACGTGGTCGTTGGCTGGTTGCGTGTCGTTGCTTCCCCACTTGATGGAGACATCTATCTTATATTCTAAACTCAGAACATATTCCAGCAGAGTGTGAACAGTATTCCTTGATATGGTTATTTGATTAAACACGTTAATTTAGGGACTTTTAACACAAGAAACTATGTTTTGACACAATGAACTCCCGGAAAACAAATCAGAACCTTCATTATGTCACAAACGCTTTACTGTAGTAAACTGTTTGTTTAAATTTAAAACAAATCAATATTGTGAGCTCTCATCAGTCGAGTTCAATAAAAAGAAAAATCTTCTTTTTGTTTTGTTCAATTCAACATGGAAATACAAGTATATTGACTAAAATGCAAACAAATAAAGGAAAGTCTAAAAAACAAAGGGAAATTCTAAAAGACAAAACAGCATTTTATGGGAATATATGTATATTTAGTTTACAATGGATTTTTTTTTAACAATACGTTTATGGTTATAATAATCTCACAATCTCTCAGGAGGATAAAGATGAATTCATTGATTTAATTTAATTCATTTGTATCTTCATTTGAGTTTAAACCACTACAGATGGTGAGACAGATCGACCGATACAGTGAAAATAACATCGCAGTGTTTAAAATGTTTATTTTTAAAGTCAGTCTGCTTCGTATATATAGCCAATAATAAGAATGTAACATGCCCTCTGTAAACATTTGGGAATTGAGGCCAAATAAAGTTTAAAACATGAATGACATCAGTTGATAATGAACTGACATGGTGCATCTTTGTAAATGAATGTGTGTTTAATCAATTTAATGCAAATTAATGTGACAAGTGCTAAACATGTTCACGGTTAAAGATGAATTAATCTAACATTTATTCCGGAAAAACATGATTGTTGTGTTCAAAGAGCTCCGTGGTCACTTTTCAAAACTCAGAAATATAATGAAATGTGTTGTATAACAGACTTAGTTTGAGTTGAGTTGAGTTTAGGTTTAAAACTAGTTTAATTTAAGTTAGTTGCTTTGTGTTAAGTGTTTGTAGAGGAACGTTCATTTAGGAAGATTTTAAATAGATAAATAAATAAAATAGAAATAAATACCTTCACCAATACATACACAAAATACAAGATACAGGTGTGTCTACATGGTATTGGGTATGAGAACAATGTTCTTATTTTTGCCATAATTGAATACCACGATAAAACATTAATATTGTGTTCATTATAAATAAACAATAACATAAAAAGGTTACCATACCTGAATCAGAGGCTACAGTAAATATGTATAATATAACTTCTATTGCGGGATAATAATCAATGTAGGAATTAGAATTGAACCAGAACAACGTTAAAGTCTGGGAGAGCAACATGCCCGACGTCACTGACACTCAGCCAATAGCAGAGAGGGGACGGCGCAGCATGATTTGCATGCGGGGTGTTTAAGAACTAGCAGCGCACCGCCTCTACCGCTCACTCGTCTGCGAACACCAGATTTGTAAACATGCCTGAATCAGTAGCAAAGCCAGCGCCCAAGAAGGGATCCAAGAAAGCGGTGACCAAGACCGCTGCCAAGTCCGGCAAGAAGAGGCGCAAGTCCAGGAAGGAGAGCTACGCCATCTACGTGTACAAGGTGATGAAGCAGGTCCACCCCGACACCGGCATCTCCTCCAAGGCCATGGGCATCATGAACTGCTTCGTGAGCGACATCTTTGAGCGCATCGCCGGCGAGGCGTCCCGCCTGGCTCACTACAACAAGCGCTCCACCATCACCTCCAGGGAGATCCAGACCGCCGTGCGGCTCCTCCTGCCCGGTGAGCTGGCTAAGCACGCCGTGTCTGAGGGCACCAAGGCCGTCACCAAGTACACCAGCTCCAAGTAAACGGTCCCTCTTCCACCATCTGACCACCAACGGCTCTTTTAAGAGCCACGCACTTTATTCTGAAAGAGCTACTATCCTGTGATGCGTTTACTGAACGATTGTTGTGTCGTAAACTGGCACTAGTCATATACATAATAAGCTACTTAATGTAAGTAGCAGTTAAAAAAAAGGGTAATTGTTTGCCTCTATACAATACAAAAATAAATAAATCACTTATTCACTACAACAAGCGCTACTTGTAAAGTATAAAACTATTGAACGGGTAATTGTCTACCTTTACAAAATGCAAACCTCTGGTTGCATTAAAGCTGCTTAAGAGCGTTGTCTCATATTTTTATATATAAAACTGTATGTAGACTGATCCACTAGAAACATTGCATAATACACAAACTACTTGCAAAATAAGTACCAGTATACAACTATTAAAACACATTACTTTTAAACTGCACAATACAACTATTGCTTGGGTTTTGATTACCTTTCATCTCGTCCAGTTTGTCAGGCTGGATTTAAAAAAAAAAAAAAAAAAATGTATGATACTTAACTAAAACTGGAGCGCCACAGGAACAGTTTAGTTCTCACTTCATGCAGCTGACTTCAGGCAGAGCCAGTTTCCTGTGACATAAACAAGTTCTCAGATGACGCCGCTCTGGTTGGTCTTAGAGGCAATGACCTGGCCTTTAAATGGGAGGTTGAATCTTTTGTCAGCTGGTGTGATGAACATTTATTATAACTAAACATCAGAAAGACTAAAGATGTTGTGGGTGCCACAAAGGTCTCCTCAGTGACAATTGCAGGTCAGCAGATATAAATTGTCCAGTCATATAAATATCTTGGGGTCCATCTGGACAGTAAATTGAACTGTAAAAAGAACACTGACGCTGTATTTAAAAAGACTCAGTCCAGACTTTTCTTCTTGAGGAAGCTTAGATCCTTTGGCATCAGCAGAAAGCTTCTTTATGTGTTTTATCAGGGGATCTGAGCTAGTGTCCTCTTCTACGCTCTGCTGTGGGGCGGCTTTACTGCGGATGATAAAAACAGGATCAATAAGATGATCAGAAAGGCTCAGTGATCGGCCTTCACTAGAGGTCACTTTGGAAAAGGGGCCAAGTTAAAAAAGATAGTTTCTTTTGAAGGCCGTCCACTTCACTGTGTTTAAGGACTCAGACGTTCATTCAGTGAGACTCAGGAAGCCAACGTGTTCTCCTGATCCACTCAGAGGGTCTTTGGTTCTACTGAACCACTCAGAGGGTCTTTGGTTCTACTGAACCACTCAGAGGGTCTTTGGTTCTACTGAACCACTCAGAGGGTCTTTGGTTCTCCTGATCCACTCAGAGGGTCTTTGGTTCTACTGAACCACTCAGAGGGTCTTTGGTTCCAGCAGCAGTTAGAAGCCCCGCGAGACCTATATAGGTCCTTTTTTAAAATTTTTATTAAACTGTGTAAAACATTACAATAATCATGAACAAATATATTGATGCTACACATCAAATTAAACAAGAGAACCTGGGCTACAACAATTAGTCAGCCATTTCAACACAACTCAAACACCAACTAAAATAATTATTTAAATAAAATAGTTATAATTTGTCACGAGTCAGCCCACTCTGCATGTTTCTGGAACTAGCAGCCCGTAGCTTGGTGCTATCAGAAAAAGACAAATAGCAAAAAGCAAGACAATTCCACACAGATTCCAAATCTATTCACCAAATCCATCTGCTGCAAAGCATCACTGAGATATGAACCAAAGAACACAGCAACATAAATCGCTGAGTCAGCAAATTTTGAAAAAAAATTGAGAAAATACCGAATATAAGAAAAAATGCAGTTCCCTCAGTAAATCCCCACTAATACAAGTTTATTGGACATCATAAGTCATATACAAGTGAAATATAAGGTTTGCTACATGAAAAAATTCAAATGTCACAGATGCGCGAAAATATGCGCAAATGTGCCGAAATGCTAATTTTGCATTCTCGCCTGAATTCTCTCTGTACTTTACCCAATCTGACTTTGTTCTGCTTCACTTCTTCAAGTGAAAACAGTGCAGAGAGACTGTTCACATATTGTGCTATGATGTGGGAGAGCCTCAGGGCTTCTTCTTCTTCTTCTTCTTCTTCTTCTTCTTCTTCTTCTTCTTCTTCTTCTTCTTCTTCTTCTTCTTCTTCTTCTTAGTGAAGCATCATTTCAAGGAGATAATCATCCTGAAAGTGCTTTTTTCTATAGGCGGACCTGGAACTTCTATTTTTTCTGTGTTTCAATCTTTATTTACTCTTAGCCAGCAACATATATACTAATATTTACACATCTAACCAAAAGCTCACAAGGGTTGCCTTTATTATAACACCAGAAATATTCAAATAGCTGTTGTGGTTCAGAGATACACCCTTTTTAGTTTGGGTATGCTATTTCGAGCTAAATCCTAAAAAATTCCTTGGTGCTTAACGAGGCTTAAAAGGTTAAAGAACACCGTTAGTTGTCTTTTTAGATTCAGCATCTTTCTGATGTCGGTCATGTGTTTCATGGAATCTTCTGGTGTTTGTTCTTTGTAATGTGTTTCTTGTCTGTTGTCTGTATGACTTTTGTGACAAATGAGATTCCCCACTGGGGATTAATAAAACATGTCTAATATAATAAACTACTTAAAATAAGTACCAGTATAAAGCTATTACAGGCTAAATACCTAACTCTCTCTATAAGATATGCAAATGTGTGAGAACTTTGTACATTTATTGTCTCATATTTTTTATTTACAAAACTGTAGGTAGACTGATCCACTCTCAATTTAGAATTTCAAAAAAATTGTTAAAGGTTTAAATATGATTAATAATAATTAAAATAAGAGTGTATATATTACATTGCACATAAGTATATCTAGAACATGAAAAGCGGTTAAGCAGCTAGACGTCTCTGCATGAAGCAGGTCATACATATAGTGGGGATATGAATCATATTAATAAGCATTAAGGGGTGATTATTATTAAGTGTATGTTTAAGTGTATAAAATATACAAAGAAATAACACTTAAAGTTAGAAGGCAAAATGAATGAAGGACATACACAGTATTCACCATACTGTACTAATAATAATACTCAGTTATGTATTTATTGTGTAAAATATTAACATTGTGTGATATAATTCACAATCACATATAGTAAATATGTATAACATAACTTCTATTGCGGGATAATAATCAATGTAGGAATTAGAATTGAACCAGAACAACGTTAAAGTCTGGGAGAGCAACTTGCCCGACGTCACTGACACTCAGCCAATAGCAGAGAGGGGACGGCGCAGCATGATTTGCATGCGGGGTGTTTAAGAACTAGCAGCGCACCGCCTCTACCGCTCACTCGTCTGCGAACACCAGATTTGTAAACATGCCTGAATCAGTAGCAAAGCCAGCGCCCAAGAAGGGATCCAAGAAAGCGGTGACCAAGACCGCTGCCAAGTCCGGCAAGAAGAGGCGCAAGTCCAGGAAGGAGAGCTACGCCATCTACGTGTACAAGGTGATGAAGCAGGTCCACCCCGACACCGGCATCTCCTCCAAGGCCATGGGCATCATGAACTGCTTCGTGAGCGACATCTTTGAGCGCATCGCCGGCGAGGCGTCCCGCCTGGCTCACTACAACAAGCGCTCCACCATCACCTCCAGGGAGATCCAGACCGCCGTGCGGCTCCTCCTGCCCGGTGAGCTGGCTAAGCACGCCGTGTCTGAGGGCACCAAGGCCGTCACCAAGTACACCAGCTCCAAGTAAACGGTCCCTCTTCCACCATCTGACCACCAACGGCTCTTTTAAGAGCCACGCACTTTATTCTGAAAGAGCTACTATCCTGTGATGCGTTTACTGAACCACTGTAAAGTCTCATTATAATCTAGTTTTGAATATTTATTTTATGAAAACATTGCACATCAATTATCTGTACTGTTAGAAGGCAAAATGAAGGATGTACACAGTTTTTACCATAGTTTACTAATAATACCCAGTTATACAAATACTCTAATATACTAATAATGATACTCAGTTATGTATATATGGTGCAAGATATTTACATTGTGATATAGTTCACAATCAAACACGCCACCAGAATACACAACGGTGATTCACATTTGTCAATTTTATGAATCCACCATAGTTATAAAATATGCAAAAATCACTTTACAGGTCCAGTCTTTATGTAAATATTGACGTGCAGAGATAACATTTCCATATTGATTCATAGTCCTCTTTCTCCACAAAGTTATTTCATTCATTAGAGTTATTGTATGATATAAAGAATGCAGCAGAATATTACATCTAATATTGTATATTAGTTCTATAACAATAGTCAATACAATTATGCTACTCAAATTAATAGCAATACTTGCTATATTAATTGTAATAGTAACAGAATTGTCCCATTTTGTGTGAAGAATAAACCTGATTTGTGAAAAATCTTTAGTCAGAAAACTGAGGCATAAAGAGTCTTCACACATTAACACAATGCTTTTATTTTGAAGGCGAAGCGTCCGTTAGTTTCTTTCGTTAGAAAAACCACTAAACCCGCCATTCGCCGTCTGGCTCGCCGCGGGGGAGTGAAGCGTATCTCCGGTCTGATCTACGAGGAGACCCGCGGGGTGCTCAAGGTGTTCCTGGAGAACGTGATCCGGGACGCCGTCACCTACACCGAGCACGCCAAGAGGAAGACGGTGACCGCCATGGACGTGGTGTACGCGCTGAAGAGGCAGGGCCGCACCCTGTACGGCTTCGGGGGATAAACTCTGACCGACAACAACACGACACTCACCCCCCTGAGAGCTCATGTCCTTATGCATTATCATTAATATTAACACCATATTTAAATCAATTGTGCATCATTGACAATGATGCATATTTAGTTGAGCATCATTTCACAACTGAATGACTACACAACTACATTTCATTTAGCTGACTTATCCAAAGCCATGTACAGTAAGTGCATCAAGCATGAGCACAAACTCAAAACTACAAGAATCATGTAGTACAATTTCTTCGAGAGCAAATCTACGAAGTACTATCAGTAAGAGACATTTAAGTGCTTTCTTTAATCAAAGTATAGTCGAAAAATGCTTAAATAAATACTAACTATAACAGAATGCTTTAATGTGAAATGAGATCTTATGTATCGGTATGTTAAATACAATAATCAATGCATCGACTAAGGTGTATACATGTAATTTGCTTGTATTGTTATATGAACCAAAGCACACTTAAATACTGTAAACAAAAGTTTAGACAGGTCTGTTCAACTAAACACCTGAACTAATATAGTAGTCTGAACTAATATTTAATTGTAGAATAAAGTACGAACACATGTTATTTGATCAAACTGTTTTGTGTCCTTTTGTTTAATAAACAAGTTGCAGCTGATATTAGAAAAATAAACCTGTTGCACTGGAACACATGTTCAGTATGAATCCACTTAGTTTCCTTTTGAGCTATAAAATATTACATTTAAAATGATTTATGACAATTATTTGGGAAACGTAAAAGCCTAGACTTCGCCACAAAACACATGGCAGCCAGTTTAAACAATATTTTAGCAGAAATTAAACATGCATCCCTCAAACTGAATAGTTTACATGTAATTAAACTAAACTGATGAATGGTTAAAGTTCTGTGTTCAATAGCTTAGTGATTTAGTGCTTGACGGAGCACCACGTGGTTATCAGACCGGACCACAGCTCTCAGAGGCGGGTGAGTGGCTCTTAAAAGAGCCGTTGGGGTTCACTACAGGCGGGTCGGTCTAAGCCCTCTCCCCGCGGATGCGGCGGGCCAGCTGGATGTCTTTGGGCATGATGGTGACCCTCTTGGCGTGGATGGCGCACAGGTTGGTGTCCTCGAACAGGCCGACCAGGTAAGCCTCGCTGGACTCCTGCAGAGCCATGACGGCGGAGCTCTGGAAGCGCAGGTCGGTCTTGAAGTCCTGAGCGATCTCCCTCACCAGGCGCTGGAAGGGCAGCTTGCGGATCAGCAGCTCGGTGGACTTCTGGTAGCGGCGGATCTCCCTCAGAGCCACGGTGCCGGGCCTGTAACGGTGGGGCTTCTTCACTCCGCCGGTGGCCGGGGCGCTCTTACGGGCAGCTTTAGTCGCCAGCTGCTTCCTGGGAGCTTTTCCTCCGGTGGACTTACGGGCGGTTTGCTTTGTTCTGGCCATTTTCACTACTCGTTCTCTTTGGAAAGAAAAATAGTTGTATTTTTCAGAGCGACGGCGTCTCCCTTATATATCCAGAGCCGGAGCAAACGCGACGCTGATTGGTCCAATTTCAGCACGTGATAGCGCAAAGGGAAGTGAACGCAAACCAACATTTAACTCTTTACTGACATAGATATATAATTATATAATTTATCAAGCGAAACCTTTTTGAATATCAATGTCCTGGTGTGAAAATATTATTGATAATTGAGAAATGAATTCCCTAATGTTACTGTAATTGTTAATAATAATAATAATAATAATAATAATAATAATAATAATAATAATATGTAACATTTACATGTCTATATTACAGGTATAGTATTTATTATGTGTATTTTATAGATAATTACCTGTAATTTATCTATAGAGGTAGATGTATCCGTAGATGGGGACCATGTGTGCAGCATTACTTTTAATTAACATGTACAATCAGAAAATAACTACTGCTACCTTAAAATGTACTACTATACATGTATTTTATACTTCTACTCCACTACAGGGTGGGACATATTATGGGTTAGGTTAAAACGTTTGGTACTTTAAGTATATTTGAAGCTATTAATAATAATAATAATAATAATACAATCTGGACGCTGGGGGAAATGCCAATATATAAAAAGTATAGCACTAATGAAAAAAAATGCTTTAATTGTTTTTCATTGTAGATATGGACACATGATATTTCATCTTTGTTTGGTCATTTATAAGTTTCGGCCAGCAACACATTCCGATGAAGTCGGGACGAGAACAATCATCATCAACAGACAACAAAGACAGCAAAGAAACTTGTGAGAGATGTGTTGATCACATTTATTGATCCTTAATCTAGAACCCTTGTTTTGTAAGTGTTCCATTCCCTGTATGCTGATGACATTGATTTATTTAAGTACTCCCTCCCTATAACTCATTTTCTGCGTTAATGAACCTACTAAAAACAATTGGTAAATATGCAGGATATACATTAAATCTTCAGAAAACACAAACCGTACGAACAGATTTTGTGGAACAACGAATGCATGACCATGTGACGTTGCTCTAGACATGTTGACCTCGACCTCTCTCAAGTCTTCCTCCCCGTCTGATGCGGTTTGGGTTTTCTGTTCTCCCGAATTGTACAAAGTTACCCAACTTTAAAAAACTGTGGATGTCATAAATGCAGGTACGAATGTATACTTTGTAAGCTAAGCTACTGTCCAAAAATAATAATACAATATTTACAAACAAAAAAAGAGTAGAAAGCTAACCGACTTCCTGTTTACTCTGGTACATGCAATTCATGCATTACCTTTTAAACGTTGTGTCTTACTTTATATTGTTTGTTAAAACAAGTATTGTAGATTCTAGAATAGTCTCTGTTATGCCAATAATGAGTATTTTATCTTGAACACAGCTTGACACCAGAACCTGCTTTAATACATTTCACAACAGAGTAAATAATACATCCTTAATACTGCAACAACATAACATATGCCACGAATAAGAAACTGTGTGGAAAATAAAATTGTCTCTATTTGCCCCCTTAAAAACTACATTATTAATAAAATATGTTATAATTCTAGAGTTCATAAACATTGATTATTTCCACTATATACATGAACAACTTTAGAGTTATGAAATATCACCACAGTAGTTTCAGCTTTGTTCAGCTCACAAACTGGCAGCTGAGTGCATTTAAAGCATCACAAATATGTTTAAATACGACTTTCACACTGTAATGAATACATAAACATGGTTGTATCATGAATTAAAAAAGAAATAAACAATACATAAATAAAGGACACCGTTTCAGGAAGTGGAGAGCTCAGCCTGCCTATCCCAACAGGAGTGTGTTTGCAGACACCAGATTGACCTATTTTGAATAAATAAATAAGAACAAGAGTAGAGAGTTTTTACATTGGATCTCTGAACAAACATCTCTTCTCAATGTCAAACTCTTTTTTGGGGGCTTTTTATGTATTATGAAGCATTTAGGAGAGAAATCACAAAGAAAAGACACTCAGCTGCGTCTCACACAGAAGATGATGGGAGACGTTTAAACGCTTTACAGACTAAATACAGAAGCGTAATGACGTTTATTTCACAAACATGTGAAGATAAACTCCTTCGCTATCAGTTGGATTACATTTCAGGCTTTCCTTCCTCCTCTAGATGTGTATTTTATACATTTAATGGCGAAGAGAAAACACAAGTGACTGAGTTTTGCCGCTGCCCCAGTGAGAGGCAGGCTGGGTTGAGTCTCCACGGTTCTCATGGTGTGTTTAAGTTCCCCTCCTCGCGGAGCGTTTCCATCAGTCACAACAGACGAGCACAGAACAGACGAGCACAGAACAGACGAGCTAGCACGATGACAGCAGAAGTCGCTCCAGCCGCCGCACCGGCCACCCAGGTGAAGTCCCCGAAGAAGAAGGCGTCCAGGCCCAGCAAAAAGTCCGGTCCCGGCGCCGGCGAGCTCATCCTGAAAGCGGTGACCGCCTCCAAGAGCCGTACTGGGATCTCCTATGTGGCCGTGAAGAAGGCCATAGCCGCTGACGGCTACGACGTGGTCCAAAACAGCGCCCACATTAAACGCGCCGTCAAGAAGCTGCTGGAGGCAGGAGCCCTGGTGCAGGTCAAGGGCATCGGGGCCAGCGGCTCCTTCAAGGCGGCCAAGCCCGCTGAAAAGCCCAAGAAAGTGACGAAGAAGCCCGCCGCCAAACCCAAGAAGCCCGCAGCGAAGAAGATCACCGCCGCCAAGAAATCTCCTGTCGTCGCCAAGAAGCCAAAAGCGGCCAAGACGACACCCAAGAAGGCGAAGAAGCCCGCGACAGCCAAGAAAACATCCGTAAAGAAGATCACCAGGAGTCCGAAGAAGGTGGTTGTGGCCAAGAAGGCGGCTTCACCCAAGAAAGCCGCGAAGAAGGTCGTTAAACCCAAAGCCGCGAAACCAGCGAAGAAGACTGCAGCTAAAAAAACAGTGAAGAAGACTGCAGCAAAGAAACCAGCGAAGAAGTAAACTTATTTACAAAAACGGCTCTTTTAAGAGCCACCCAAATACACAGAAGAGCACCTTTTTTTTCTCAATAGGAATATTATTATACACATATCTATATATATATATATATATATATATATATATATATATATATATATATATATATATATATATATATATATATATTAGTCATGTCAACAAAAGACATTCAGTGATTTAGTTTAAACCGACTCATAAACAAACTATATATATTATCAAAATAATGTGTAATGCTTAAGATAATATTAATTAGTTCCACAGTGGGACTTCAGCATTACAGCAGCAAACTGGGTCAAGTGCACACATAACATCAATATAGATTATCACGATAGCAATGACTTTCCTACTAAATTAAACAAAGACAACTATACTATTTAACTACTTCCTGTTTTATGAAACTTGTCTCAGTACTTTACAGAATACTTGCTCTGGATATGTGAAGTACTCTGGCTCTATCTGATATTTCACCACTAGATTACAATAAATACACAAAAGATGATTTACATAATTCAATGGTTATTACATACGTTTAAACACACTGAGACTCTTAAATGAACAAATTAAATATGATGAATATATATGAAGTACACGTTTAAGGTACTTTTTGAGTATTTCTACCTGGCCATTTTATACTTCATACTATTCTAACAACACATAATGTTACTGCATTTATTTTACAGCTTTACTCACTTCAACAATTATGATTTTTATGAACTTGTGATTGTATTTCTCACTATTTTCACTGTTTTTAATTAATAAACCAAACAATAATTAACTACTTAAAAAAGTTAAAAATTCAACCGACAAGATCCTAGAACAATACAATCCTGCTTTAACATTAATGCAGATGTAATAATAATCTAATTATGATTATTTTCCTAATTATATTAGCACACATTTCCAATGCAGCCCTTTTACTTGTAGAGTCTTTGTAAAATATCTACTGAATCAAAGTATCGGAGTACTTCCTGTATATATCTCCAACACTTTACTTTTTATTCACTGAGACGTCAATATGTTCAAAGTCACTTAAATGTAATTGAATTAATGTTAAAAACATATTTTATAATCTTATCAAATTAACATGTGCTGATTATTATGATGTCATTACTTCACCGTGTTTTTTTTTTCATATTTATCATGTACATTCTGGTTGTATGTACATGAATACACGTTTAAAGTAGTGTTTTATTGAGGTTTTGTGTTTATTTTGACCGTAAACGTCTCGTGGTATAAATCGCATGCAGAGCGGGAGTCTCGCGTTGGCGCGGTGACGTAGTCTTCTCTGATTGGATGATCGTACTACTGTCCCGGACCAATGAGCGACCAGGTGCTCCTTTATATCCTGAGCTTTGCCGGTAGCGCGGCATTCTTCTCTCCTAACAGAAGCAGAATAACCACCGTGAAACATGTCAGGAAGAGGTAAAACCGGCGGCAAGACCAGAGCGAAGGCCAAGACCAGGTCCTCCAGGGCCGGGCTCCAGTTCCCCGTCGGCCGTGTCCACAGACACTTGAGGAAGGGTAACTACGCCCAGCGTGTCGGCGCCGGAGCTCCGGTGTACCTGGCGGCGGTGCTGGAGTATCTGACCGCTGAGATCCTGGAGCTGGCCGGGAACGCTGCCCGCGACAACAAGAAGACCAGGATCATCCCCCGTCACCTGCAGCTGGCCGTCCGCAACGACGAGGAGCTCAACAAGCTGCTGGGCGGAGTGACCATCGCTCAGGGCGGCGTGCTGCCCAACATCCAGGCGGTGCTGCTGCCCAAGAAGACCGAGAAGGCCGCCAAGAAGTAGAGCGCGACTCTCATCCCCCAACGGCTCTTTTAAGAGCCACCCACCATTCTGAAAGAGATCCTTCCTGTCTGAATCGATGAACTGCGTTTTAATAAATGCTCTCACAGATGTTTCACACTGTAACATTAAAAGTGCAAGCCTTTCTGTTGCGGTACTCGATTAAATGTGTCGGTGAACGGTCCAAATATTTACTTCGTAAACCTGGTCTGCGTCAACAGAGACTCTGAAGTCTGTTTAAAACCTGTGTTCCTCTGACGGCTTCTAACTGTATCTGCAACGCTGCTGTTGCTCCGTCTGTCCACATGGGGGCGATGTCCTCCAACACAAGAAGCTGACGCTGCTGATGAAGACGACCGAGTTCCCCCAGGTGACATGACACGCTGAGGTTTCGTGTGTGTGTGTGTTCAAATGTACAGGTCCTCTACCAGCAGTTCATGTGATCACATGAGTTCTGGTCCCATTCTGTTTAGTGTCTCTCAGACCGTCAAGTGACTTCATTAAATGAATAAATCCACTGTTCTGTATCAAGTTTACAACAATCACAAAAGTGTTTTTATTTCAGTGTTTAGTTTTTCTCCATGTTTTATTAGTTCAGAGATTCATGCTCACCCTGTAACTTGTATCTCTCTATACACTAACTTGTGTCTCACTATACACTAACTTGTGTCTCACTATACACTAACTTGTGTCTCTCTATACACTAACTTGTGTCTCACTATACACTAACTTGTGTCTCACTATACACTAACTTGTGTCTCACTATACACTAACTTGTGTCTCACTACACACTAACTTGTGTCTCACTACACACTAACTTGTGTCTCACTACACACTAACTTGTGTCTCACTATACACTAACTTGTGTCTCACTATACACTAACTTGTGTCTCACTATACACTAACTTGTGTCTCACTACACACTAACTTGTGTCTCACTATACACTAACTTGTGTCTCACTACACACTAACTTGTGTCTCACTACACACTAACTTGTGTCTCACTACACACTAACTTGTGTCTCACTATACACTAACTTGTGTCTCTCTATACACTAACTTGTGTCTCTCTATACACTAACTTGTGTCTCACTATACACTAACTTGTGTCTCACTACACACTAACTTGTGTCTCACTACACACTAACTTGTGTCTCACTATACACTAACTTGTGTCTCTCTATACACTAACTTGTGTCTCACTACATAAACTTGTGTCTCACTATACACTAACTTGTGTCTCACTATACACTAACTTGTGTCTCTCTATACACTAACTTGTGTCTCACTACATAAACTTGTGTCTCACTATACACTAACTTGTGTCTCACTACATAAACTTGTGTCTCACTACACACTAACTTGTGTCTCACTATACACTAACTTGTGTCTCACTACATAAACTTGTGTCTCACTACACACTAACTTGTGTCTCTCTATACACTAACTTGTGTCTCACTATACACTAACTTGTGTCTCTCTATACACTAACTTGTGTCTCACTACACACTAACTTGTGTCTCACTACATAAACTTGTGTCTCACTATACACTAACTTGTGTCTCACTACACACTAACTTGTGTCTCACTATACACTAACTTGTGTCTCTCTATACACTAACTTGTGTCTCTCTATACACTAACTTGTGTCTCTCTATACACTAACTTGTGTCTCACTACACACTAACTTGTGTCTCACTATACACTAACTTGTGTCTCACTATACACTAACTTGTGTCTCACTACACACTAACTTGTGTCTCACTATACACTAACTTGTGTCTCACTACACACTAACTTGTGTCTCACTATACACTAACTTGTGTCTCACTACACACTAACTTGTGTCTCACTATACACTAACTTGTGTCTCTCTATACACTAACTTGTGTCTCTCTATACACTAACTTGTGTCTCACTATACACTAACTTGTGTCTCTCTATACACTAACTTGTGTCTCACTACACACTAACTTGTGTCTCACTATACACTAACTTGTGTCTCACTATACACTAACTTGTGTCTCTCTATACACTAACTTGTGTCTCACTACACACTAACTTGTGTCTCACTATACACTAACTTGTGTCTCACTACACTAACTTGTGTCTCACTACACACTAACTTGTGTCTCACTATACACTAACTTGTGTCTCACTATACACTAACTTGTGTCTCTCTATACACTAACTTGTGTCTCTTTATACACTAACTTGTGTCTCTCTATACACTAACTTGTGTCTCTCTATACACTAACTTGTGTCTCTCTATACACTAACTTGTGTCTCTTTATACACTAACTTGTGTCTCACTACACACTAACTTGTGTCTCACTACACACTAACTTGTGTCTCACTATACACTAACTTGTGTCTCACTATACACTAACTTGTGTCTCTCTATACACTAACTTGTGTCTCTCTATACACTAACTTGTGTCTCTCTATACACTAACTTGTGTCTCTTTATACACTAACTTGTGTCTCACTATACACTAACTTGTGTCTCACAATACACTAACTTGTGTCTCACTATACACTAACTTGTGTCTCACAATACACTAACTTGTGTCTCACTATACACTAACTTGTGTCTCACTATACACATCTCCCTCTGGCCTCCTGGACCCGGACCAGACGTCTCATCTGAAACCGGCCTGGGGAAATAAATTGGTAAACCCAAATCTGACAACCGATGGTTCCATGGTGGATTTATCTCACTGCTCATCAGTTTGTGCAAGACTGTCTGTTGCAATGCATTCTGGGCCAAATCTCCCCAAATATGAACGACAGCCGCCTGCCAACCATACACATGCTTTGGTCGTGCCCAAATTTAATTTTTGGGATTTTTGGGATCAAATATTCGACTTTGGGACAGGACTGACTGTTCAGACTGTATCATTTTAACGTTTTGTTAAATGTTTGTGTAATGTTTCATGTTTCCACGTCTTCATTTCTACTATATTGAAGTGGGATCTTTTTCGTCTGAATCTTTGTACCAAACCTCCGCAGAGTGAAGTGTTTGTTTGTTTGTTTGTTTATTCTCTTGTTGTGTCACAGGTCCACTTCCTCTTAATGTCCTGTATAGCCCGACTCATTGGGGAGGTACTGCTCTTCAATACTGTTAGTGTTTGCAAAATCAATAAAAAAAGATCCAAAATAAAAACTATATGAAACCACATATGAAATTTAAATCTTGTTTTTATTGATGATTATTATCCCTTAAATTGCGTATGTGATGATATACGTTTAATGTTAGAATGAACTTCTATGTTTGAGACCGAAAAGGGAAATTAAAAACATTACTTTATTACAGTTATACAACATGAGTCCAACAGGACTTCATTAAAGACCTCAGAGAAATATAAAGCACACTCAATTTAGTACAATAGAATGTTATAAAAATGTTATTCTTCCTCTTGTGTTAGCTTTCTGTTAGCATCTCTTGTGTTAGCTTTCTGTTAGCATTTCTTGTGTTAGCTTTCTGTTAGCATCTCTTGTGTTAGCTTTCTGTTAGCATCTCTTGTGTTAGCGGGTCGGTTTTGACCCATGTCTTAAATCAGCTGTAAAATACACTAAAGACAATTATTTATCATCCAAAGTGTTTCTCACCTCTTGGTGACCTTGCTAGGCTTCCTTATCCATGAACCTATTGTTTATGTTTTCATCTTGTTGGTGTGGGCCTCTGGGCCTTTTCTTTGTCAGGATACCTCCATTTCTATAAAAGGAATGTTGAAATGAACCTCAAGAGAATCATATAAATAAATACAAGGTTGTTGTGTTACCTGACTATTACTGAGGGGTATTACAACACATCTTTTAAATGCATGTGTTTTATTTATTTTTTCATTTTAATATTACTAACTATAGTAACATCTATGGTGTTACGGGTCAATTTATATTTACTTCAAGAAAAAGGCTAAACAGTATTTTTTTTTCAGTATTATAACTTTAATACAAACACAAAATGAAAAGCAGAATAAGTCATAACACAGCATATATAATGCAAGGTCAAAAAATAAATACAAAATGAAGCAAGTCTTATGTTTATAACTGGGTCTAAACCGACCCTCACAACACAAAGGTCATCATTTCAACCAGAGCGTTTTATAATTTAGTGAAACATTTTGTATTGTTTTATTTTGTTGAAATAGAGGTTCCTGACAGTCTAAAAGCCTTGATGCAATAAACACATTGATGCGGTTCTTAATGCATGTAAAACCTAAACGGGTCGGCGCTGACCCGAACACAAGAGGAAGGTTAACAGAACATGTTGGTTATTATTATTATGATGTATTTTTCAGCCAAGTACCCCCTAACCAGCGCATATCATTTCTGGTAAAAAAAATAAAAAAAAAGTAGTAATACACAGCGCTGTGCCGTCAGTGTCGGATTCATTAAACTGTCAGCAATGAATATTGCATTGAACTGACTGCTTTTGCATTTGAGTGAGAAACTTGTGGTTCATGAGGATCTTTGTCCGTCTCGCTGGCAGCGAGGCCACTGCTGTGACCGAGCGCTCCTCCAGACACAGCCTGCTTCTTTGCTTTGTTTGGATCAGTCATTGCAGAGAAGGAGGCCTCACGTCAGCATGTGGAGGCAAAGGGTGTAGCTGCCCCTAAGCGTTCCGTCCCAGGTCAGGGTGCTCCTGCTTCCCTCACACAACACTGTGTGAGTGTGGACGTGTTAAACTTCATCTGGAGGTCAGACGACACTTCCAGGAGTTTGTGCTGATAAGTGACAGGTAGCTTGCTTCTGTTTGCTTCACGCCAACGCTTCCCTCGAGGCCGCTGCGTCCGGGGAGATGCTGCTGCAGGATTTCCAGCTCATGCCGTTTGCACAGAAGAAGGTGTTGACAACATAAACAATGTCTCTGTGTTTTCAGCAGCATTGCTGCTACAACCACGACTTCATTGTTTGAGTTTAAAGGCAGCAGTGATAGATAGACGGGTAGTGCCAGGTTGGGTCAAACCATGCTGATATGGGGGAGACTCTGGGTTTTTAGGATAATTAAATCAAACAGCCTACTGGATATAACATTCACAACTGATGGCGCTGCTGCATGACAGGAAGAAACTCAGGGGTCGTGAGGAGAATTGAGTGCTGCTTAATTTTCTGTAAAGCACAATGTTTTTCAGTATTTGTGAGGTAATCACAAGAAAAGTACATTTTGTGTATATGAATCCTTTTGAATTGCACTTTTTGTTTAATTTATTTTGAATTTGTGGAAAAGCTGCTCCTCCAGACAGTGACTTGTTCCACAGTAAAGTGTTGGTCATAAATTCAGTGAGTGAGGTCATTTCAGTCTTTTTGAAACTACTTCTTAGTTGTTGGACTTTTTGTTTGTGCATGAAGCTGTTGAGTCTGTTTTAAAATGGCCGAATATTCTGAATTGTTATGTATGTAATACCTCGTGTCCTGAAGATGCACTTTTGGGTTTTTAATTAAAATGCAGCTAATTGAGTGTTTCTGAAGCAAATGAACAAACAAGATGCATATACTTTTATTGTGGTTTCAGATAATTATATAATATAGTGAGAAGAACATCATTTAAACCCATTAGATTATTTTTTATTCAATAAATCCACTGTTCTGTATCAATTTTACAACAATCAACTAAAAGTGTTTTTATTTCAGTGTTTAGTTTTTCCTCCGTTGTGTTTTATTAGTTTAGAGTTTCATGCTCACACAGACTTTGTTTTCCCTGTAACTTTGATTAAACTATATACAAACACATAATTGAATAATTTATAGAATAGCAATGAATAACAAGATAATGTGTGATGGATTTCATTAACTTCCGGTGTAATCGTTAGGTTTTAATTTGAAGGATCAATATAAAGCGGACGCCTTGTTTTAAGCGCATGGATAAGACTTACTCTTCACTGATTGGACGACTGTAGTTACGCTCTCTTTGGCCAATCAGAGAGCAGCGTGGTTGTATATAAACTCAGTGTTGCCGCCATGAAGACACTTTTCCTCTGTGAGCTACTAAGAAACCAACGACTACGAGATGTCTGGACGTGGAAAGGGAGCCGGTAAGACCAGAGCGAAGGCCAAGACCAGGTCCGCCAGGGCCGGGCTCCAGTTCCCCGTCGGCCGTGTCCACAGACACTTGAGGAAGGGTAACTACGCCCAGCGTGTCGGCGCCGGAGCTCCGGTGTACCTGGCGGCGGTGCTGGAGTACCTGACCGCTGAGATCCTGGAGCTGGCCGGGAACGCTGCCCGCGACAACAAGAAGACCAGGATCATCCCCCGTCACCTGCAGCTGGCCGTCCGCAACGACGAGGAGCTCAACAAGCTGCTGGGCGGAGTGACCATCGCTCAGGGCGGCGTGCTGCCCAACATCCAGGCGGTGCTGCTGCCCAAGAAGACCGAGAAGGCCGCCAAGAAGTAGAGCGACCCGTTACCAAGACAACAACAACGGCTCTTTTAAGAGCCACCCACCATTCTGAAAGAGATCCTTCCTGCCTGACTTTACAGACGTAGTAGTGTTTGTGTATATTGTGTATATATCATGTTTCACACTAAACATGCAGGCTTATCTATTAAGATATAAAGCCAAAGTGTGTGTGTATATATTTAAATATGTGACCTCTTTATGACTGATATTTTTGGTGTAACCTATATAATACTGCTGGCTTTTCCATTGCTACAAGTCTAAAGAACAAGTTCTGAATAATTAGTTTGGTCCAAACCTCAGTAACAAATTTGTAGAACAACATCGTTGATTTTGAACTAAAAAGGCTTCCAGTGTTTTAATATAAAGTTTAAATTATCCATGTTTTTTTTTTTTTTGCATAATTAACAACCGACTAAAATATCCACCTGGTTATTGTAGTTGGTATATAGGGACTAGTATATTTTGCAATACTGGCATTTTGAGGTACTAGTACTCGTGTGTGTGTGTGTGTGTGTGTGTAACCTTCAAACCAGAATGTGGATCTAAAGTATTACATCTTGTATGCAAAACATATTGAGGAACATTATAATTTAAATAATTGAAGGAGCTGATTGGGTTAAAGTTTGATTGGTGGGTTTAAGTATTGCAAACACTGACAACATAAGAAAATGAATACTTAAAACTTTGAAATCTATTTTCATCAAATGCTTTATTTTCCAGGACTGTATTGCTATATAATCTTATTGTTTTGTAGGATAATAAAACTGGGCACTGGGAAATATAATATGCAATCTAACGTATTATTATAGCTTGTTTGCTAGGATATTTTTGTATTCCATACAACAACAAATACAGTAATTAATAAATATAATACGAGGTATAATCACAGCAGTTCAAACATCACAAGTTATTTGTTCCAGTGTTTCCAGGAGAATGCTTCATGAAGTTGTGATGCAGTCAGTTCCTCCACACGGGAACATTCATACTCATAAACGTCTCCTTCTTGGGAGCTTGAGGAAGATTCTGAAAGCATCAATAAAAGTCTCCTGCATCTTGTTTCTTGCTGCTTTACTACACCTGCACCACAGGAGGGCAGCAGAGCGCTGCTTTAACCTACCTGGACATGATGCACCTGGACATGATGCACCTGGACATGATGCACCTGGACATGATGCATCTGGACATGATGCATGTTGCACAATTATGAAAAATTACAAACATTATTTCCCTCCCACCGGCGCCATTTTGTTGGAGTTTGAGCTTGTCTGGTTGTTGAGAAATGACAAAGATAATACATATTATCAGTAGAACTAATATGAATTAATATTAGGTTTCAATAATAAGGCATCAAAGTGATGTTGGTGCTGCAGTCAAGACAAGTATTAAAATGTCCACTTTAAAGTAATATCCTCCTGAGAGCTGCCCATTCCTTTGTGTCCTCTGTGGTGGACACTTTGGTTTTGCGTCTCTCCTTTTACTCATTTGAGCTATCACGTCCTGCTGTACTCTAAAGAGCACATCCTGGGCTTTCCACATGGGGTCATGACAACTTCCTCTTCCTTTTCACACAAGATCACACAAGATCAGCCAGCACATTTTATGGAAAGTCAAATATTGATAAATGATTGTCTTTTTTACTATGATATTAATATATTTTCTTGTTTATTAACATGTCAGGAATGATATATTTACCTTCTAGTGAGCCACAATCCCAGCGCCCAGGACTACCGAACAGGGCAATGTCTGATGTTACCGTTTACACCTGTTTACCTGAAGTGACACGTTATTAAAAGGACTTCATGAAGGGCACATAACGGCTCAAGTTGGAGGCCCTCAGGCCCTTCAACTTAGAGTTCAAACCGCTGTTGGAGAATTGTGCAAACGTTGCAATGAAGCACTCATGATCTGCTCCTTATGGACGTCAGTGATAATGCTTGTTATCTTCTGATGTCTGCTCTGATCATAACTCGCCTCCTCAGCCTCAACACAACATGTCCCCAAACAAGAGGAACGAGCACCTTTCAGTAAGTTATCTAGCGCTCAGAGTCTTTGTTTTTCCACCGAAGACATAACGCACCAAGACTGTTTGAGATCAGTTGAGGAAAACATCAAGCTTGTGTATTTTCCTTTTTGATGTTATCTTTTTATTAATTCGATCAATTAGATTTCCCTTGGTCTTCTTTCCATGCTCAACAGGCCTGACTATTCAATGTCATGATAGTTCTGAGTTATGTTTCAACATAAACTCTGAGAGACAAACAATAAACACTATTAACATCACATGATGAGGCTTTCAAGTCATTTCACAGTATTTAAATATTTCTTAAAGAGATTGATTAAATATGGTGGAGATTCACTGTGACATATTATTTATGAATAAAGATCAGAGAACAAGACAAAGCAATGTCTCCAATATTAAGGCTGCATTTCAATGTGTCCGTTCCATTGCTCATGTTGTGTATTTATTGTTATGTATTTATTGTTGTGTATTTATTGTTATGTATTTATTGTTATGTATTTATTGGACATGTCAGTTCATTCAGTGGTTTACCAGCATCCCCTCAGCTGCTCACTGCTGAAGAGTGAAGAGTGAAACACGTCACGTCTACTACTGTACTAAAATACAAAGTACTAGCTGTGATAATACACATTTGAGAATAAGAAATTATTGGTGACAATGTAAGGAAATCAGAGGGAAATACAATACGTGTTTTTATTTTGAAAGGGTTTTATCGTAAACGGGAACGCAGCAGCTGAGTAAAGGGTTAGGGTGTGCGGTAAAGGACTCCTGAAGGATGTCTGTCTGTCTTCAACTACGTCCGCAGGTGGTGTTTAAATACCGACCCTCTCTGCTTACTGATCATTAGTTTAACCAACTAGACTCTGACAAGATGAGCGGACGTGGAAAAGGCGGCAAGGGACTCGGCAAAGGAGGCGCTAAGCGCCACAGGAAGGTCCTCCGTGATAACATCCAAGGGATCACCAAACCCGCCATTCGCCGCCTGGCTCGCCGCGGGGGAGTGAAGCGTATCTCCGGTCTGATCTACGAGGAGACCCGCGGGGTGCTCAAGGTGTTCCTGGAGAACGTGATCCGTGACGCCGTCACCTACACCGAGCACGCCAAGAGGAAGACGGTGACCGCCATGGACGTGGTGTACGCGCTGAAGAGGCAGGGCCGCACCCTGTACGGCTTCGGGGGATAAACACTGACCGACAACAACACGACACAACGGCTCTTTTAAGAGCCACCCACCCCTCCTGAGAGCCCATGTCCTGGTGCGTTTAGTCAGCCATTCTCCATGTTTGTATAATGAACTAAAAAACAGACCAGGCGTTTCAACATTGAATGCAATATTGGGCTTTTTACTGGACTGCATACAAATGTGCGCATGTTTACTCTTCGCGTCGACAGTAGCGGTGTATGCTCCTTCAGCTCGCCTGCATTTAATAATTTATTTAAACTGATTAACGACACGACGGCTCTTCTAAGAGCCAGGTGTTTAACACTGAATGCATCGGACTGCATACACGTGTGTGTGTGTGTGTGTGCATGTTTACTCCTAGCTTCAACAATAACTACGTATGCTCCTTTGCACCCACACCACTCAGAGTAATGTCCTGACCAAGCACTGCCTATTTTATTTTCCGAAACCATGTTGCCGAGAATTCATATTACGTGTGTGCATATATTATATACACATATTGCCACATGGTGAGAATAAGGAAACCTTTTCCCCAACACAAATGAAATGATTTTAAATGTTCTAAATTCACATATGAAATGCCAGCTCTATGGTCAATACTTCTAGACTTATTAATACATGTTTGTCTATTTAGAAAAATAAAATTAAAATGTACGACTTTCATAAAATTCATTTTGTTCAGTGTAATGTTTTGAACAAAAACATATTTTATTAAAGTACAGTTGTCATTTGGTCCCCTCCCCGATCAAAACCAATTAGTTTTTGCCTTTTGTTCATAATTTCAGTAAATTTATTTCCAAACCATTTTTACATTAATCATGACTGACTAAATAATTCATGAATCATGAAGAAAAGCTTAACATGTTTAAGAAAAATTAATCCAGACATTTAACTTTTAATATTTATGTGGATCAATTTTTAAGAATGAGAGTATTTGTCATTGTATTTGTTTTTGGAAGAGTTATTGATGAGATGTACGAGATTAAGTCAGTGAATACGAAACACGATGTTTTGCCTATTTTCAGATTAATGAAGAATATCAGTATTAAATCATTTTGTGCTGTTTTGTCTCATCTTCATCACAGAATATATTTAATTTAAATCATCTCTGTTTAATTATGCTCAGTTAATTTAATACAACATTAACCTGACCATTTTTCAATAGCCATTTACGTTTTTTAATTGAATTTTACTCTGCCCCTTTCTTGCTTGAGGTCTGTAATAAAATCGCCATATATTCATTGTAACAAATCGGAATTAAGAGATGATTTCAGAGATAATAGCAGAAATGTGTTTAAACAAAAGTAAATATACAATGAAGTATATATAATGAAGGACGTACACAGTATTCACCATAATTTACTACTAATAATACTCAGTTATGTATTTATTGTGTAAAATATTAACATTGTGTGATATAATTCACAATCACATACAGTAAATATGTATAATATAACTTCTATTGCGGGATAATAATCAATGTAGGAATTAGAATTGAACCAGAACAACGTTAAAGTCTGGGAGAGCAACATGCCCGACGTCACTGACACTCAGCCAATAGCAGAGAGGGGACCGCGCAGCATGATTTGCATGCGGGGTGTTTAAGAACTAGCAGCGCACCGCCTCTACCGCACACTCGTCTGCGAACACCAGATTTGTAAACATGCCTGAATCAGTAGCAAAGCCAGCGCCCAAGAAGGGATCCAAGAAAGCGGTGACCAAGACCGCTGCCAAGTCCGGCAAGAAGAGGCGCAAGTCCAGGAAGGAGAGCTACGCCATCTACGTGTACAAGGTGATGAAGCAGGTCCACCCCGACACCGGCATCTCCTCCAAGGCCATGGGCATCATGAACTGCTTCGTGAGCGACATCTTTGAGCGCATCGCCGGCGAGGCGTCCCGCCTGGCTCACTACAACAAGCGCTCCACCATCACCTCCAGGGAGATCCAGACCGCCGTGCGGCTCCTCCTGCCCGGTGAGCTGGCTAAGCACGCCGTGTCTGAGGGCACCAAGGCCGTCACCAAGTACACCAGCTCCAAGTAAACGGTCCCTCTTCCACCATCTGACCACCAACGGCTCTTTTAAGAGCCACGCACTTTATTCTGAAGGAGCTACTATCCTGTGATGCGTTTACTGAACGATTGGCACTAACGATATAAACTGGCACTAGTCATATACATAATAAGCTACTTAATGTAAGTAGCAGTTTAAAAAAAAGGGTAATTGTTTGCCTCTATACAATACAAAAATAAGTAAATCACTTATTCACTACAACAAGCGCTACTTGTAAAGTATAAAACTATTGAACGGGTAATTGTCTACCTTTACAAAATGCAAACATCTGGTTGCATTAAAGCTGCTTAAGAGCGTTGTCTCATATTTTTATATATAAAACTGTATGTAGACTGATCCACTAGAAACATTGCATAATACACAAACTACTTGCAAAATAAGTACCAGTATACAACTATTAAAACACATTACTTTTAAACTGCACAATACAACTATTGCTTGGGTTTTGATTACCTTTCATCTCGTCCAGTTTGTCAGGCTGGATTTAAATAAAAACTTTATGACACTATTTTAACTAAAACTGGAGCGCCACAAGAACAGTTTAATTCTCACTTCATGCAGCTGACTTCAGGCAGAGCCAGTTTCCTGTGATGTGTTTACTGAACGACTGTAAAGTTGTAATTATAATCTAGCATATATATATATATATATATATATATATATATATATATATATATATATATATATATACTATTTTATTTTGCAATATTCAGAGATTGCCAGTGAAATGTTTGCATGAGCATTAAATCATGCTGCTGTATGTGTACATATGTACGCACTACATATGTATATAAACACACTATATGAATCTCAATGAACATGTATTCATGCATGCTTGTATATTTGAGAACAAGCTGCTGGAACTTGTCTGGAGTGACATTAAACTGTTACGTAAACT
>NC_136608.1:18159440-18189440 GCF_910589615.1 Taurulus bubalis | reverse complement strand
TGCGGACGTAGTTGAAGACAGATGGGCGGCAACAGTTTTTCTAACGAAAGAAACTAACGGACGCTTCGCCTTCAAAATAAAAGCATTGTGTTAATGTGTGAAGACTCTTTATGCCTCAGTTTTCTGACTCAAGATTTTTCACAAATCAGGTTTATTCTTCACACAAAATGGGACAATTCTGTTACTATTACAATTAATATAGCAAGTATTACTATTAATTTGAGTAGCATAATTATTAGACTGTACTGTATTGTTATTGAATTACTATACAATAGTAGATGTAATATTCTGCTGCATTCTTTATATCATGCAATAACTCTAATGAATGAAATAACTTTGTGGAGAAAGAGGACTATGAATCAATATGGAAATGTTATCTCTGCACGTCAATATTTACATAAAGACTGGACCTGTAAAGTGATTTTTACATATTTTATAACTATGGTGGATTCATAAAATTGACAAATGTGAATCACCGTTGTGTATTCTGGTGGCGTGTTTGATTGTGAACTATATCACAATGTAAATATCTTGCACCATATATACATAACTGAGTATCATTATTAGTATATTAGACTATTTGTATAACTGGGTATTATTACTAAACTATGGTAAAAACTGTGTACATCCTTCATTTTGCCTTCTAACAGTACTTATTAATTCTTAGTATATTTGATACTCTTAAACAAACACTTTAGGATTTATAATCTCACCATAACGTCTATTAATGAAATATATCCCCACTATATGTATGACCGTTTTTTGCAGAGACGTATGTATATTGATAATTGATAATTTATGTGCAATTTTTTCATAAAATAAATATTCAAACCTAGATTATAATGAGACTTTACAGTGGTTCAGTAAACGCATCACAGGACAGTAGCTCTTTCAGAATAAAGTGCGTGGCTCTTAAAAGAGCCGTTGGTGGTCAGATGGTGGAAGAGGGACCGTTTACTTGGAGCTGGTGTACTTGGTGACGGCCTTGGTGCCCTCAGACACGGCGTGCTTAGCCAGCTCACCGGGCAGGAGGAGCCGCACGGCGGTCTGGATCTCCCTGGAGGTGATGGTGGAGCGCTTGTTGTAGTGAGCCAGGCGGGACGCCTCGCCGGCGATGCGCTCAAAGATGTCGCTCACGAAGCAGTTCATGATGCCCATGGCCTTGGAGGAGATGCCGGTGTCGGGGTGGACCTGCTTCATCACCTTGTACACGTAGATGGCGTAGCTCTCCTTCCTGGACTTGCGCCTCTTCTTGCCGGACTTGGCAGCGGTCTTGGTCACCGCTTTCTTGGATCCCTTCTTGGGCGCTGGCTTTGCTACTGATTCAGGCATGTTTACAAATCTGGTGTTCGCAGACGAGTGTGCGGTAGAGGCGGTGCGCTGCTAGTTCTTAAACACCCCGCATGCAAATCATGCTGCGCGGTCCCCTCTCTGCTATTGGCTGAGTGTCAGTGACGTCGGGCATGTTGCTCTCCCAGACTTTAACGTTGTTCTGGTTCAATTCTAATTCCTACATTGATTATTATCCCGCAATAGAAGTTATATTATACATATTTACTGTATGTGATTGTGAATTATATCACACAATGTTAATATTTTACACAATAAATACATAACTGAGTATTATTAGTAGTAAATTATGGTGAATACTGTGTACGTCCTTCATTATATATACTTCATTGTATATTTACTTTTGTTTAAACACATTTCTGCTATTATCTCTGAAATCATCTCTTAATTCCGATTTGTTACAATGAATATATGGCGATTTTATTACAGACCTCAAGCAAGAAAGGGGCAGAGTAAAATTCAATTAAAAAACGTAAATGGCTATTGAAAAATGGTCAGGTTAATGTTGTATTAAATTAACTGAGCATAATTAAACAGAGATGATTTAAATTAAATATATTCTGTGATGAAGATGAGACAAAACAGCACAAAATGATTTAATACTGATATTCTTCATTAATCTGAAAATAGGCAAAACATCGTGTTTCGTATTCACTGACTTAATCTCGTACATCTCATCAATAACTCTTCCAAAAACAAATACAATGACAAATACTCTCATTCTTAAAAATTGATCCACATAAATATTAAAAGTTAAATGTCTGGATTAATTTTTCTTAAACATGTTAAGCTTTTCTTCATGATTCATGAATTATTTAGTCAGTCATGATTAATGTAAAAATGGTTTGGAAATAAATTTACTGAAATTATGAACAAAAGGCAAAAACTAATTGGTTTTGATCGGGGAGGGGACCAAATGACAACTGTACTTTAATAAAATATGTTTTTGTTCAAAACATTACACTGAACAAAATGAATTTTATGAAAGTCGTACATTTTAATTTTATTTTTCTAAATAGACAAACATGTATTAATAAGTCTAGAAGTATTGACCATAGAGCTGGCATTTCATATGTGAATTTAGAACATTTAAAATCATTTCATTTGTGTTGGGGAAAAGGTTTCCTTATTCTCACCATGTGGCAATATGTGTATATAATATATGCACACACGTAATATGAATTCTCGGCAACATGGTTTCGGAAAATAAAATAGGCAGTGCTTGGTCAGGACATTACTCTGAGTGGTGTGGGTGCAAAGGAGCATACGTAGTTATTGTTGAAGCTAGGAGTAAACATGCACACACACACACACACGTGTATGCAGTCCGATGCATTCAGTGTTAAACACCTGGCTCTTAGAAGAGCCGTCGTGTCGTTAATCAGTTTAAATAAATTATTAAATGCAGGCGAGCTGAAGGAGCATACACCGCTACTGTCGACGCGAAGAGTAAACATGCGCACATTTGTATGCAGTCCAGTAAAAAGCCCAATATTGCATTCAATGTTGAAACGCCTGGTCTGTTTTTTAGTTCATTATACAAACATGGAGAATGGCTGACTAAACGCACCAGGACATGGGCTCTCAGGAGGGGTGGGTGGCTCTTAAAAGAGCCGTTGTGTCGTGTTGTTGTCGGTCAGTGTTTATCCCCCGAAGCCGTACAGGGTGCGGCCCTGCCTCTTCAGCGCGTACACCACGTCCATGGCGGTCACCGTCTTCCTCTTGGCGTGCTCGGTGTAGGTGACGGCGTCACGGATCACGTTCTCCAGGAACACCTTGAGCACCCCGCGGGTCTCCTCGTAGATCAGACCGGAGATACGCTTCACTCCCCCGCGGCGAGCCAGGCGGCGAATGGCGGGTTTGGTGATCCCTTGGATGTTATCACGGAGGACCTTCCTGTGGCGCTTAGCGCCTCCTTTGCCGAGTCCCTTGCCGCCTTTTCCACGTCCGCTCATCTTGTCAGAGTCTAGTTGGTTAAACTAATGATCAGTAAGCAGAGAGGGTCGGTATTTAAACACCACCTGCGGACGTAGTTGAAGACAGACAGACATCCTTCAGGAGTCCTTTACCGCACACCCTAACCCTTTACTCAGCTGCTGCGTTCCCGTTTACGATAAAACCCTTTCAAAATAAAAACACGTATTGTATTTCCCTCTGATTTCCTTACATTGTCACCAATAATTTCTTATTCTCAAATGTGTATTATCACAGCTAGTACTTTGTATTTTAGTACAGTAGTAGACGTGACGTGTTTCACTCTTCACTCTTCAGCAGTGAGCAGCTGAGGGGATGCTGGTAAACCACTGAATGAACTGACATGTCCAATAAATACATAACAATAAATACATAACAATAAATACACAACAATAAATACATAACAATAAATACACAACATGAGCAATGGAACGGACACATTGAAATGCAGCCTTAATATTGGAGACATTGCTTTGTCTTGTTCTCTGATCTTTATTCATAAATAATATGTCACAGTGAATCTCCACCATATTTAATCAATCTCTTTAAGAAATATTTAAATACTGTGAAATGACTTGAAAGCCTCATCATGTGATGTTAATAGTGTTTATTGTTTGTCTCTCAGAGTTTATGTTGAAACATAACTCAGAACTATCATGACATTGAATAGTCAGGCCTGTTGAGCATGGAAAGAAGACCAAGGGAAATCTAATTGATCGAATTAATAAAAAGATAACATCAAAAAGGAAAATACACAAGCTTGATGTTTTCCTCAACTGATCTCAAACAGTCTTGGTGCGTTATGTCTTCGGTGGAAAAACAAAGACTCTGAGCGCTAGATAACTTACTGAAAGGTGCTCGTTCCTCTTGTTTGGGGACATGTTGTGTTGAGGCTGAGGAGGCGAGTTATGATCAGAGCAGACATCAGAAGATAACAAGCATTATCACTGACGTCCATAAGGAGCAGATCATGAGTGCTTCATTGCAACGTTTGCACAATTCTCCAACAGCGGTTTGAACTCTAAGTTGAAGGGCCTGAGGGCCTCCAACTTGAGCCGTTATGTGCCCTTCATGAAGTCCTTTTAATAACGTGTCACTTCAGGTAAACAGGTGTAAACGGTAACATCAGACATTGCCCTGTTCGGTAGTCCTGGGCGCTGGGATTGTGGCTCACTAGAAGGTAAATATATCATTCCTGACATGTTAATAAACAAGAAAATATATTAATATCATAGTAAAAAAGACAATCATTTATCAATATTTGACTTTCCATAAAATGTGCTGGCTGATCTTGTGTGATCTTGTGTGAAAAGGAAGAGGAAGTTGTCATGACCCCATGTGGAAAGCCCAGGATGTGCTCTTTAGAGTACAGCAGGACGTGATAGCTCAAATGAGTAAAAGGAGAGACGCAAAACCAAAGTGTCCACCACAGAGGACACAAAGGAATGGGCAGCTCTCAGGAGGATATTACTTTAAAGTGGACATTTTAATACTTGTCTTGACTGCAGCACCAACATCACTTTGATGCCTTATTATTGAAACCTAATATTAATTCATATTAGTTCTACTGATAATATGTATTATCTTTGTCATTTCTCAACAACCAGACAAGCTCAAACTCCAACAAAATGGCGCCGGTGGGAGGGAAATAATGTTTGTAATTTTTCATAATTGTGCAACATGCATCATGTCCAGATGCATCATGTCCAGGTGCATCATGTCCAGGTGCATCATGTCCAGGTAGGTTAAAGCAGCGCTCTGCTGCCCTCCTGTGGTGCAGGTGTAGTAAAGCAGCAAGAAACAAGATGCAGGAGACTTTTATTGATGCTTTCAGAATCTTCCTCAAGCTCCCAAGAAGGAGACGTTTATGAGTATGAATGTTCCCGTGTGGAGGAACTGACTGCATCACAACTTCATGAAGCATTCTCCTGGAAACACTGGAACAAATAACTTGTGATGTTTGAACTGCTGTGATTATACCTCGTATTATATTTATTAATTACTGTATTTGTTGTTGTATGGAATACAAAAATATCCTAGCAAACAAGCTATAATAATACGTTAGATTGCATATTATATTTCCCAGTGCCCAGTTTTATTATCCTACAAAACAATAAGATTATATAGCAATACAGTCCTGGAAAATAAAGCATTTGATGAAAATAGATTTCAAAGTTTTAAGTATTCATTTTCTTATGTTGTCAGTGTTTGCAATACTTAAACCCACCAATCAAACTTTAACCCAATCAGCTCCTTCAATTATTTAAATTATAATGTTCCTCAATATGTTTTGCATACAAGATGTAATACTTTAGATCCACATTCTGGTTTGAAGGTTACACACACACACACACACACACACGAGTACTAGTACCTCAAAATGCCAGTATTGCAAAATATACTAGTCCCTATATACCAACTACAATAACCAGGTGGATATTTTAGTCGGTTGTTAATTATGCAAAAAAAAAAAAAACATGGATAATTTAAACTTTATATTAAAACACTGGAAGCCTTTTTAGTTCAAAATCAACGATGTTGTTCTACAAATTTGTTACTGAGGTTTGGACCAAACTAATTATTCAGAACTTGTTCTTTAGACTTGTAGCAATGGAAAAGCCAGCAGTATTATATAGGTTACACCAAAAATATCAGTCATAAAGAGGTCACATATTTAAATATATACACACACACTTTGGCTTTATATCTTAATAGATAAGCCTGCATGTTTAGTGTGAAACATGATATATACACAATATACACAAACACTACTACGTCTGTAAAGTCAGGCAGGAAGGATCTCTTTCAGAATGGTGGGTGGCTCTTAAAAGAGCCGTTGTTGTTGTCTTGGTAACGGGTCGCTCTACTTCTTGGCGGCCTTCTCGGTCTTCTTGGGCAGCAGCACCGCCTGGATGTTGGGCAGCACGCCGCCCTGAGCGATGGTCACTCCGCCCAGCAGCTTGTTGAGCTCCTCGTCGTTGCGGACGGCCAGCTGCAGGTGACGGGGGATGATCCTGGTCTTCTTGTTGTCGCGGGCAGCGTTCCCGGCCAGCTCCAGGATCTCAGCGGTCAGGTACTCCAGCACCGCCGCCAGGTACACCGGAGCTCCGGCGCCGACACGCTGGGCGTAGTTACCCTTCCTCAAGTGTCTGTGGACACGGCCGACGGGGAACTGGAGCCCGGCCCTGGCGGACCTGGTCTTGGCCTTCGCTCTGGTCTTACCGGCTCCCTTTCCACGTCCAGACATCTCGTAGTCGTTGGTTTCTTAGTAGCTCACAGAGGAAAAGTGTCTTCATGGCGGCAACACTGAGTTTATATACAACCACGCTGCTCTCTGATTGGCCAAAGAGAGCGTAACTACAGTCGTCCAATCAGTGAAGAGTAAGTCTTATCCATGCGCTTAAAACAAGGCGTCCGCTTTATATTGATCCTTCAAATTAAAACCTAACGATTACACCGGAAGTTAATGAAATCCATCACACATTATCTTGTTATTCATTGCTATTCTATAAATTATTCAATTATGTGTTTGTATATAGTTTAATCAAAGTTACAGGGAAAACAAAGTCTGTGTGAGCATGAAACTCTAAACTAATAAAACACAACGGAGGAAAAACTAAACACTGAAATAAAAACACTTTTAGTTGATTGTTGTAAAATTGATACAGAACAGTGGATTTATTGAATAAAAAATAATCTAATGGGTTTAAATGATGTTCTTCTCACTATATTATATAATTATCTGAAACCACAATAAAAGTATATGCATCTTGTTTGTTCATTTGCTTCAGAAACACTCAATTAGCTGCATTTTAATTAAAAACCCAAAAGTGCATCTTCAGGACACGAGGTATTACATACATAACAATTCAGAATATTCGGCCATTTTAAAACAGACTCAACAGCTTCATGCACAAACAAAAAGTCCAACAACTAAGAAGTAGTTTCAAAAAGACTGAAATGACCTCACTCACTGAATTTATGACCAACACTTTACTGTGGAACAAGTCACTGTCTGGAGGAGCAGCTTTTCCACAAATTCAAAATAAATTAAACAAAAAGTGCAATTCAAAAGGATTCATATACACAAAATGTACTTTTCTTGTGATTACCTCACAAATACTGAAAAACATTGTGCTTTACAGAAAATTAAGCAGCACTCAATTCTCCTCACGACCCCTGAGTTTCTTCCTGTCATGCAGCAGCGCCATCAGTTGTGAATGTTATATCCAGTAGGCTGTTTGATTTAATTATCCTAAAAACCCAGAGTCTCCCCCATATCAGCATGGTTTGACCCAACCTGGCACTACCCGTCTATCTATCACTGCTGCCTTTAAACTCAAACAATGAAGTCGTGGTTGTAGCAGCAATGCTGCTGAAAACACAGAGACATTGTTTATGTTGTCAACACCTTCTTCTGTGCAAACGGCATGAGCTGGAAATCCTGCAGCAGCATCTCCCCGGACGCAGCGGCCTCGAGGGAAGCGTTGGCGTGAAGCAAACAGAAGCAAGCTACCTGTCACTTATCAGCACAAACTCCTGGAAGTGTCGTCTGACCTCCAGATGAAGTTTAACACGTCCACACTCACACAGTGTTGTGTGAGGGAAGCAGGAGCACCCTGACCTGGGACGGAACGCTTAGGGGCAGCTACACCCTTTGCCTCCACATGCTGACGTGAGGCCTCCTTCTCTGCAATGACTGATCCAAACAAAGCAAAGAAGCAGGCTGTGTCTGGAGGAGCGCTCGGTCACAGCAGTGGCCTCGCTGCCAGCGAGACGGACAAAGATCCTCATGAACCACAAGTTTCTCACTCAAATGCAAAAGCAGTCAGTTCAATGCAATATTCATTGCTGACAGTTTAATGAATCCGACACTGACGGCACAGCGCTGTGTATTACTACTTTTTTTTTATTTTTTTTACCAGAAATGATATGCGCTGGTTAGGGGGTACTTGGCTGAAAAATACATCATAATAATAATAACCAACATGTTCTGTTAACCTTCCTCTTGTGTTCGGGTCAGCGCCGACCCGTTTAGGTTTTACATGCATTAAGAACCGCATCAATGTGTTTATTGCATCAAGGCTTTTAGACTGTCAGGAACCTCTATTTCAACAAAATAAAACAATACAAAATGTTTCACTAAATTATAAAACGCTCTGGTTGAAATGATGACCTTTGTGTTGTGAGGGTCGGTTTAGACCCAGTTATAAACATAAGACTTGCTTCATTTTGTATTTATTTTTTGACCTTGCATTATATATGCTGTGTTATGACTTATTCTGCTTTTCATTTTGTGTTTGTATTAAAGTTATAATACTGAAAAAAAAATACTGTTTAGCCTTTTTCTTGAAGTAAATATAAATTGACCCGTAACACCATAGATGTTACTATAGTTAGTAATATTAAAATGAAAAAATAAATAAAACACATGCATTTAAAAGATGTGTTGTAATACCCCTCAGTAATAGTCAGGTAACACAACAACCTTTTATTTATTTATATGATTCTTTTGAGGTTCATTTCAACATTCCTTTTATAGAAATGGAGGTATCCTGACAAAGAAAAGGCCCAGAGGCCCACACCAACAAGATGAAAACATAAACAATAGGTTCATGGATAAGGAAGCCTAACAAGGTCACCAAGAGGTGAGAAACACTTTGGATGATAAATAATTGTCTTTAGTGTATTTTACAGCTGATTTAAGACATGGGTCAAAACCGACCCGCTAACACAAGAGATGCTAACAGAAAGCTAACACAAGAGATGCTAACAGAAAGCTAACACAAGAAATGCTAACAGAAAGCTAACACAAGAGATGCTAACAGAAAGCTAACACAAGAGGAAGAATAACATTTTTATAACATTCTATTGTACTAAATTGAGTGTGCTTTATATTTCTCTGAGGTCTTTAATGAAGTCCTGTTGGACTCATGTTGTATAACTGTAATAAAGTAATGTTTTTAATTTCCCTTTTCGGTCTCAAACATAGAAGTTCATTCTAACATTAAACGTATATCATCACATACGTAATTTAAGGGATAATAATCATCAATAAAAACAAGATTTAAATTTCATATGTGGTTTCATATAGTTTTTATTTTGGATCTTTTTTTATTGATTTTGCAAACACTAACAGTATTGAAGAGCAGTACCTCCCCAATGAGTCGGGCTATACAGGACATTAAGAGGAAGTGGACCTGTGACACAACAAGAGAATAAACAAACAAACAAACAAACACTTCACTCTGCGGAGGTTTGGTACAAAGATTCAGACGAAAAAGATCCCACTTCAATATAGTAGAAATGAAGACGTGGAAACATGAAACATTACACAAACATTTAACAAAACGTTAAAATGATACAGTCTGAACAGTCAGTCCTGTCCCAAAGTCGAATATTTGATCCCAAAAATCCCAAAAATTAAATTTGGGCACGACCAAAGCATGTGTATGGTTGGCAGGCGGCTGTCGTTCATATTTGGGGAGATTTGGCCCAGAATGCATTGCAACAGACAGTCTTGCACAAACTGATGAGCAGTGAGATAAATCCACCATGGAACCATCGGTTGTCAGATTTGGGTTTACCAATTTATTTCCCCAGGCCGGTTTCAGATGAGACGTCTGGTCCGGGTCCAGGAGGCCAGAGGGAGATGTGTATAGTGAGACACAAGTTAGTGTATAGTGAGACACAAGTTAGTGTATAGTGAGACACAAGTTAGTGTATAGAGAGACACAAGTTAGTGTATAGAGAGACACAAGTTAGTGTATAGTGAGACACAAGTTAGTGTATAGTGAGACACAAGTTAGTGTATTGTGAGACACAAGTTAGTGTATAGTGAGACACAAGTTAGTGTATTGTGAGACACAAGTTAGTGTATAGTGAGACACAAGTTAGTGTATTGTGAGACACAAGTTAGTGTATAGTGAGACACAAGTTAGTGTATAAAGAGACACAAGTTAGTGTATTGTGAGACACAAGTTAGTGTATAGAGAGACACAAGTTAGTGTATAGAGAGACACAAGTTAGTGTATAGAGAGACACAAGTTAGTGTATAGAGAGACACAAGTTAGTGTATAGTGAGACACAAGTTAGTGTATAGAGAGACACAAGTTAGTGTATAGTGAGACACAAGTTAGTGTGTAGTGAGACACAAGTTAGTGTGTAGTGAGACACAAGTTAGTGTATAAAGAGACACAAGTTAGTGTATAGAGAGACACAAGTTAGTGTATAGAGAGACACAAGTTAGTGTATAGAGAGACACAAGTTAGTGTATAAAGAGACACAAGTTAGTGTATAGAGAGACACAAGTTAGTGTGTAGTGAGACACAAGTTAGTGTATAGTGAGACACAAGTTAGTGTGTAGTGAGACACAAGTTAGTGTATAGAGAGACACAAGTTAGTGTATAGTGAGACACAAGTTAGTGTATAGTGAGACACAAGTTAGTGTATAGTGAGACACAAGTTAGTGTATAGAGAGACACAAGTTAGTGTATAGTGAGACACAAGTTAGTGTATAGAGAGACACAAGTTAGTGTATAGTGAGACACAAGTTAGTGTATAGAGAGACACAAGTTAGTGTATAGAGAGACACAAGTTAGTGTATAGTGAGACACAAGTTAGTGTGTAGTGAGACACAAGTTAGTGTATAGTGAGACACAAGTTAGTGTGTAGTGAGACACAAGTTAGTGTATAGTGAGACACAAGTTAGTGTATAGTGAGACACAAGTTAGTGTGTAGTGAGACACAAGTTAGTGTATAGAGAGACACAAGTTAGTGTATAGAGAGACACAAGTTAGTGTATAGAGAGACACAAGTTAGTGTATAGTGAGACACAAGTTAGTGTGTAGTGAGACACAAGTTAGTGTATAGTGAGACACAAGTTTATGTAGTGAGACACAAGTTAGTGTGTAGTGAGACACAAGTTAGTGTATAGTGAGACACAAGTTTATGTAGTGAGACACAAGTTAGTGTATAGAGAGACACAAGTTAGTGTATAGTGAGACACAAGTTAGTGTGTAGTGAGACACAAGTTAGTGTGTAGTGAGACACAAGTTAGTGTATAGTGAGACACAAGTTAGTGTATAGAGAGACACAAGTTAGTGTATAGAGAGACACAAGTTAGTGTATAGTGAGACACAAGTTAGTGTATAGTGAGACACAAGTTAGTGTATAGTGAGACACAAGTTAGTGTATAGAGAGACACAAGTTAGTGTATAGTGAGACACAAGTTAGTGTATAGTGAGACACAAGTTAGTGTATAGTGAGACACAAGTTAGTGTATAGTGAGACACAAGTTAGTGTATAGTGAGACACAAGTTAGTGTATAGTGAGACACAAGTTAGTGTATAGAGAGACACAAGTTAGTGTATAGAGAGACACAAGTTAGTGTATAGTGAGACACAAGTTAGTGTATAGTGAGACACAAGTTAGTGTATAGTGAGACACAAGTTAGTGTGTAGTGAGACACAAGTTAGTGTGTAGTGAGACACAAGTTAGTGTGTAGTGAGACACAAGTTAGTGTATAGTGAGACACAAGTTAGTGTATAGTGAGACACAAGTTAGTGTATAGAGAGATACAAGTTACAGGGTGAGCATGAATCTCTGAACTAATAAAACATGGAGAAAAACTAAACACTGAAATAAAAACACTTTTGTGATTGTTGTAAACTTGATACAGAACAGTGGATTTATTCATTTAATGAAGTCACTTGACGGTCTGAGAGACACTAAACAGAATGGGACCAGAACTCATGTGATCACATGAACTGCTGGTAGAGGACCTGTACATTTGAACACACACACACACGAAACCTCAGCGTGTCATGTCACCTGGGGGAACTCGGTCGTCTTCATCAGCAGCGTCAGCTTCTTGTGTTGGAGGACATCGCCCCCATGTGGACAGACGGAGCAACAGCAGCGTTGCAGATACAGTTAGAAGCCGTCAGAGGAACACAGGTTTTAAACAGACTTCAGAGTCTCTGTTGACGCAGACCAGGTTTACGAAGTAAATATTTGGACCGTTCACCGACACATTTAATCGAGTACCGCAACAGAAAGGCTTGCACTTTTAATGTTACAGTGTGAAACATCTGTGAGAGCATTTATTAAAACGCAGTTCATCGATTCAGACAGGAAGGATCTCTTTCAGAATGGTGGGTGGCTCTTAAAAGAGCCGTTGGGGGATGAGAGTCGCGCTCTACTTCTTGGCGGCCTTCTCGGTCTTCTTGGGCAGCAGCACCGCCTGGATGTTGGGCAGCACGCCGCCCTGAGCGATGGTCACTCCGCCCAGCAGCTTGTTGAGCTCCTCGTCGTTGCGGACGGCCAGCTGCAGGTGACGGGGGATGATCCTGGTCTTCTTGTTGTCGCGGGCAGCGTTCCCGGCCAGCTCCAGGATCTCAGCGGTCAGATACTCCAGCACCGCCGCCAGGTACACCGGAGCTCCGGCGCCGACACGCTGGGCGTAGTTACCCTTCCTCAAGTGTCTGTGGACACGGCCGACGGGGAACTGGAGCCCGGCCCTGGAGGACCTGGTCTTGGCCTTCGCTCTGGTCTTGCCGCCGGTTTTACCTCTTCCTGACATGTTTCACGGTGGTTATTCTGCTTCTGTTAGGAGAGAAGAATGCCGCGCTACCGGCAAAGCTCAGGATATAAAGGAGCACCTGGTCGCTCATTGGTCCGGGACAGTAGTACGATCATCCAATCAGAGAAGACTACGTCACCGCGCCAACGCGAGACTCCCGCTCTGCATGCGATTTATACCACGAGACGTTTACGGTCAAAATAAACACAAAACCTCAATAAAACACTACTTTAAACGTGTATTCATGTACATACAACCAGAATGTACATGATAAATATGAAAAAAAAAACACGGTGAAGTAATGACATCATAATAATCAGCACATGTTAATTTGATAAGATTATAAAATATGTTTTTAACATTAATTCAATTACATTTAAGTGACTTTGAACATATTGACGTCTCAGTGAATAAAAAGTAAAGTGTTGGAGATATATACAGGAAGTACTCCGATACTTTGATTCAGTAGATATTTTACAAAGACTCTACAAGTAAAAGGGCTGCATTGGAAATGTGTGCTAATATAATTAGGAAAATAATCATAATTAGATTATTATTACTTCTGCATTAATGTTAAAGCAGGATTGTATTGTTCTAGGATCTTGTCGGTTGAATTTTTAACTTTTTTAAGTAGTTAATTATTGTTTGGTTTATTAATTAAAAACAGTGAAAATAGTGAGAAATACAATCACAAGTTCATAAAAATCATAATTGTTGAAGTGAGTAAAGCTGTAAAATAAATGCAGTAACATTATGTGTTGTTAGAATAGTATGAAGTATAAAATGGCCAGGTAGAAATACTCAAAAAGTACCTTAAACGTGTACTTCATATATATTCATCATATTTAATTTGTTCATTTAAGAGTCTCAGTGTGTTTAAACGTATGTAATAACCATTGAATTATGTAAATCATCTTTTGTGTATTTATTGTAATCTAGTGGTGAAATATCAGATAGAGCCAGAGTACTTCACATATCCAGAGCAAGTATTCTGTAAAGTACTGAGACAAGTTTCATAAAACAGGAAGTAGTTAAATAGTATAGTTGTCTTTGTTTAATTTAGTAGGAAAGTCATTGCTATCGTGATAATCTATATTGATGTTATGTGTGCACTTGACCCAGTTTGCTGCTGTAATGCTGAAGTCCCACTGTGGAACTAATTAATATTATCTTAAGCATTACACATTATTTTGATAATATATATAGTTTGTTTATGAGTCGGTTTAAACTAAATCACTGAATGTCTTTTGTTGACATGACTAATATATATATATATATATATATATATATATATATATATATATATATATATATATAGATATATATATAGATATGTGTATAATAATATTCCTATTGAGAAAAAAAAGGTGCTCTTCTGTGTATTTGGGTGGCTCTTAAAAGAGCCGTTTTTGTAAATAAGTTTACTTCTTCGCTGGTTTCTTTGCTGCAGTCTTCTTCACTGTTTTTTTAGCTGCAGTCTTCTTCGCTGGTTTCGCGGCTTTGGGTTTAACGACCTTCTTCGCGGCTTTCTTGGGTGAAGCCGCCTTCTTGGCCACAACCACCTTCTTCGGACTCCTGGTGATCTTCTTTACGGATGTTTTCTTGGCTGTCGCGGGCTTCTTCGCCTTCTTGGGTGTCGTCTTGGCCGCTTTTGGCTTCTTGGCGACGACAGGAGATTTCTTGGCGGCGGTGATCTTCTTCGCTGCGGGCTTCTTGGGTTTGGCGGCGGGCTTCTTCGTCACTTTCTTGGGCTTTTCAGCGGGCTTGGCCGCCTTGAAGGAGCCGCTGGCCCCGATGCCCTTGACCTGCACCAGGGCTCCTGCCTCCAGCAGCTTCTTGACGGCGCGTTTAATGTGGGCGCTGTTTTGGACCACGTCGTAGCCGTCAGCGGCTATGGCCTTCTTCACGGCCACATAGGAGATCCCAGTACGGCTCTTGGAGGCGGTCACCGCTTTCAGGATGAGCTCGCCGGCGCCGGGACCGGACTTTTTGCTGGGCCTGGACGCCTTCTTCTTCGGGGACTTCACCTGGGTGGCCGGTGCGGCGGCTGGAGCGACTTCTGCTGTCATCGTGCTAGCTCGTCTGTTCTGTGCTCGTCTGTTCTGTGCTCGTCTGTTGTGACTGATGGAAACGCTCCGCGAGGAGGGGAACTTAAACACACCATGAGAACCGTGGAGACTCAACCCAGCCTGCCTCTCACTGGGGCAGCGGCAAAACTCAGTCACTTGTGTTTTCTCTTCGCCATTAAATGTATAAAATACACATCTAGAGGAGGAAGGAAAGCCTGAAATGTAATCCAACTGATAGCGAAGGAGTTTATCTTCACATGTTTGTGAAATAAACGTCATTACGCTTCTGTATTTAGTCTGTAAAGCGTTTAAACGTCTCCCATCATCTTCTGTGTGAGACGCAGCTGAGTGTCTTTTCTTTGTGATTTCTCTCCTAAATGCTTCATAATACATAAAAAGCCCCCAAAAAAGAGTTTGACATTGAGAAGAGATGTTTGTTCAGAGATCCAATGTAAAAACTCTCTACTCTTGTTCTTATTTATTTATTCAAAATAGGTCAATCTGGTGTCTGCAAACACACTCCTGTTGGGATAGGCAGGCTGAGCTCTCCACTTCCTGAAACGGTGTCCTTTATTTATGTATTGTTTATTTCTTTTTTAATTCATGATACAACCATGTTTATGTATTCATTACAGTGTGAAAGTCGTATTTAAACATATTTGTGATGCTTTAAATGCACTCAGCTGCCAGTTTGTGAGCTGAACAAAGCTGAAACTACTGTGGTGATATTTCATAACTCTAAAGTTGTTCATGTATATAGTGGAAATAATCAATGTTTATGAACTCTAGAATTATAACATATTTTATTAATAATGTAGTTTTTAAGGGGGCAAATAGAGACAATTTTATTTTCCACACAGTTTCTTATTCGTGGCATATGTTATGTTGTTGCAGTATTAAGGATGTATTATTTACTCTGTTGTGAAATGTATTAAAGCAGGTTCTGGTGTCAAGCTGTGTTCAAGATAAAATACTCATTATTGGCATAACAGAGACTATTCTAGAATCTACAATACTTGTTTTAACAAACAATATAAAGTAAGACACAACGTTTAAAAGGTAATGCATGAATTGCATGTACCAGAGTAAACAGGAAGTCGGTTAGCTTTCTACTCTTTTTTTGTTTGTAAATATTGTATTATTATTTTTGGACAGTAGCTTAGCTTACAAAGTATACATTCGTACCTGCATTTATGACATCCACAGTTTTTTAAAGTTGGGTAACTTTGTACAATTCGGGAGAACAGAAAACCCAAACCGCATCAGACGGGGAGGAAGACTTGAGAGAGGTCGAGGTCAACATGTCTAGAGCAACGTCACATGGTCATGCATTCGTTGTTCCACAAAATCTGTTCGTACGGTTTGTGTTTTCTGAAGATTTAATGTATATCCTGCATATTTACCAATTGTTTTTAGTAGGTTCATTAACGCAGAAAATGAGTTATAGGGAGGGAGTACTTAAATAAATCAATGTCATCAGCATACAGGGAATGGAACACTTACAAAACAAGGGTTCTAGATTAAGGATCAATAAATGTGATCAACACATCTCTCACAAGTTTCTTTGCTGTCTTTGTTGTCTGTTGATGATGATTGTTCTCGTCCCGACTTCATCGGAATGTGTTGCTGGCCGAAACTTATAAATGACCAAACAAAGATGAAATATCATGTGTCCATATCTACAATGAAAAACAATTAAAGCATTTTTTTTCATTAGTGCTATACTTTTTATATATTGGCATTTCCCCCAGCGTCCAGATTGTATTATTATTATTATTATTATTAATAGCTTCAAATATACTTAAAGTACCAAACGTTTTAACCTAACCCATAATATGTCCCACCCTGTAGTGGAGTAGAAGTATAAAATACATGTATAGTAGTACATTTTAAGGTAGCAGTAGTTATTTTCTGATTGTACATGTTAATTAAAAGTAATGCTGCACACATGGTCCCCATCTACGGATACATCTACCTCTATAGATAAATTACAGGTAATTATCTATAAAATACACATAATAAATACTATACCTGTAATATAGACATGTAAATGTTACATATTATTATTATTATTATTATTATTATTATTATTATTATTATTATTAACAATTACAGTAACATTAGGGAATTCATTTCTCAATTATCAATAATATTTTCACACCAGGACATTGATATTCAAAAAGGTTTCGCTTGATAAATTATATAATTATATATCTATGTCAGTAAAGAGTTAAATGTTGGTTTGCGTTCACTTCCCTTTGCGCTATCACGTGCTGAAATTGGACCAATCAGCGTCGCGTTTGCTCCGGCTCTGGATATATAAGGGAGACGCCGTCGCTCTGAAAAATACAACTATTTTTCTTTCCAAAGAGAACGAGTAGTGAAAATGGCCAGAACAAAGCAAACCGCCCGTAAGTCCACCGGAGGAAAAGCTCCCAGGAAGCAGCTGGCGACTAAAGCTGCCCGTAAGAGCGCCCCGGCCACCGGCGGAGTGAAGAAGCCCCACCGTTACAGGCCCGGCACCGTGGCTCTGAGGGAGATCCGCCGCTACCAGAAGTCCACCGAGCTGCTGATCCGCAAGCTGCCCTTCCAGCGCCTGGTGAGGGAGATCGCTCAGGACTTCAAGACCGACCTGCGCTTCCAGAGCTCCGCCGTCATGGCTCTGCAGGAGTCCAGCGAGGCTTACCTGGTCGGCCTGTTCGAGGACACCAACCTGTGCGCCATCCACGCCAAGAGGGTCACCATCATGCCCAAAGACATCCAGCTGGCCCGCCGCATCCGCGGGGAGAGGGCTTAGACCGACCCGCCTGTAGTGAACCCCAACGGCTCTTTTAAGAGCCACTCACCCGCCTCTGAGAGCTGTGGTCCGGTCTGATAACCACGTGGTGCTCCTTCTAAATAACCTTTAAGGAGTTAACATATTTAACACACAATAATAATAACTATTATCTGCTAAAATAGTTTAAACCTGCTGCCACGTGTTTTGTGGCGGAGTTCAGTCTCTCGGCTTTTACGTTTCCCAAATAATGAACTTGTCACACATCATTTAACATTAATACGTTGTGGTCCAGTCTGACAAACACATCGTGAACTAAATGAACATTACATCAATGGGCTAAAATAGATTTTAACAAATTAGTAATAGTTTGGATTAATTACAGTTACAGAAGCTGTACAAATGCGCAGGCTCCATTAATTCATTTTTAATTATATTCAATAAAAAAAGATGTATTCTACTGGAGGTTCACACCAAGTTGATATATACATCTTATGAGACGGCTCTTAAAATAAACATATAGCTGTGGAACAGCTAGTGTTGGTCTACATTTAACCCATCCATAACGCAACAGGTTTATTTGTCTAATTACCACAAAGGATCACTTGATCACAAACACATCGGTTTGTGATCAAAATACAATATTTTACATTTAAATCATTGTTCAGACACTATCAGTTCAGGTGTTTTATTCAACAGATCTAAATGGGCATCAGTCAAAGAAAAATGTCCTGTTGTATGCAGTTAAACACAACTAAAGCATCTGCATGTCTTTATACATATACATGGGGTGGTTGACATTACTGTTGATACAATCACGACATTTGTGGGTCATTATACAAATATGGAGCATGGTTGACTAAATGAAGGCAGGACATGAGGTTTGTTGGAGCCGTCGCGTCGTAAATCAGTTTAAATTATTAAATGCAGGCGAGCTGAAGGAGCATACACCGCTACTGTCGACGCGAAGAGTAAACATGCGCACATTTGTATGCAGTCCAGTAAAAAGCCCAATATTGCATTCAATGTTGAAACGCCTGGTCTGTTTTTTAGTTCATTATACAAACATGGAGAATGGCTGACTAAACGCACCAGGACATGGGCTCTCAGGAGGGGTGGGTGGCTCTTAAAAGAGCCGTTGTGTCGTGTTGTTGTCGGTCAGTGTTTATCCCCCGAAGCCGTACAGGGTGCGGCCCTGCCTCTTCAGCGCGTACACCACGTCCATGGCGGTCACCGTCTTCCTCTTGGCGTGCTCGGTGTAGGTGACGGCGTCACGGATCACGTTCTCCAGGAACACCTTGAGCACCCCGCGGGTCTCCTCGTAGATCAGACCGGAGATACGCTTCACTCCCCCGCGGCGAGCCAGGCGGCGAATGGCGGGTTTGGTGATCCCTTGGATGTTATCACGGAGGACCTTCCTGTGGCGCTTAGCGCCTCCTTTGCCGAGTCCCTTGCCGCCTTTTCCACGTCCGCTCATCTTGTCAGAGTCTGGGTTGGCTTGTAGATGAACTAATGGACGGAGAGCGTCGGTATTTAAAGCCGTTTTGCGGACGTAGTTGAAGACACAGACATCTCAGCTCGCCTTTTCTCAGAATCCGTTGATGAAGCTCGATTGTGTGAGCCACTGCATTTCTGGTTGTGATACAACCCCTTCAAAATAAAATACACTTCATCTACTCGCCTCTCATTTCCTGACATTGTCATATATTCATATAGTCATATTATTTTGTCCAATTCTCAAATATTTACCATCACAGCTCATTTACTCCACAATACACCTAAACTATTGGCTTTTATATTTTAACATGACACTGTGACGTCGTAGATATATTCATCAAATAAATAACAATAATCATAATGATTTGTGTATTATACTATTGTACATGCTTTACTTTAAATGATGTACATATCTTTAAGTCAAATTACTTATTTGTGCAAATGTACTTTGATCCTGATTATGTTTCAAATAATCAATAAATAATATTATTTATATTATTATTATTATATATTTAGTATATACACCGGTTATGTATCAAGACCACATTATCTAAATAGTTTTAGGGAAACAGTGACACTAAATGGGATATAAAAACCCAAACAGAAGTAATACTACACATTGTCAAAAATATATTACACCCACTTAGAAAACATTTTATTGTATTTATTGTATTCTACACATTTGGGCTCAACTTAAACGTTAAGCAACTTAAGAACAAAATCTGGTAAAACAATTTAAATAAAACGCTCTAAAATATGAACTTAATGTGCAGTTTATAAATATGCAGTATAATTAGTAAATATTTAAATATTTAACATCTTATAGCTGTGGTGCATTTCAGATTCATGTTTGTATTTAATTCCCATAAAATAGTTTGGCTGTGTTGATTAATACAAATATGTGAAGTATTTAAGTGATAAAATGTACTTTAATTTAGCATTACATTTTAAAATTGTGTTCTTTTGGGTCACTGTGAGTAAAGTAAAGTTGATTAATGAATATATCAAATTATATATGTACCTTGGTATTTAAGATTTAGTAATAAATAATACTATATCTCTATAGTATCCAAGTAAATACTTATACACGCATTAGTATTTATTCTGATGTTCTGTAGTCGCCTCACCTTAAACACAAAGTGTTTGGTTCCCTTTGCAAAGAGATCATGGATAATTTAAACTTTATATTAAAACACTGGAAGCCTTTTAGTTCAAAATCAACAATGGTGTTCTCCAGATTTATGTTACTGAGGTTTGGACCAAACTAATTATTCAGAAGACTTTAGACTTACGGCAATGGAAAAGCCAGTAATCATATATACACATATACACACACACACACACACACACACATATACACACACACACACACACACATATATATATATATAAAAAACACACACACACAAAATATCAGTCATACAGGTCACGTATGTATATACACACTTTGGCTTTACATGTTAAAGGAAGGATCTCTTTCAGAATGGTGGGTGGCTCTTAAAAGAGCCGTTGTTGTTGTCTTGGTAACGGGTCGCTCTACTTCTTGGCGGCCTTCTCGGTCTTCTTGGGCAGCAGCACCGCCTGGATGTTGGGCAGCACGCCGCCCTGAGCGATGGTCACTCCGCCCAGCAGCTTGTTGAGCTCCTCGTCGTTGCGGACGGCCAGCTGCAGGTGACGGGGGATGATCCTGGTCTTCTTGTTGTCGCGGGCAGCGTTCCCGGCCAGCTCCAGGATCTCAGCGGTCAGGTACTCCAGCACCGCCGCCAGGTACACCGGAGCTCCGGCGCCGACACGCTGGGCGTAGTTACCCTTCCTCAAGTGTCTGTGGACACGGCCGACGGGGAACTGGAGCCCGGCCCTGGAGGACCTGGTCTTGGCCTTCGCTCTGACTTTGCCGGCTCCTGTCTTTCCTCTTCCTGACATGACTGGTTTTGGGTTTCTTCGTTGCGCTAAAGGAGACTACCGCCTCGACCCAAATCCCTGTATATATAGCCACTCGCGGCTCCTACCCGCTCGCTCATTGGTGAGATGGTGCGTCAGTGCGATCGTCCAATCAGAAACGACCATGTAAGATACAGTAGAGATCAGACGGCTTCCGCTTGCAGTTCATGGAGTTTACAAAATAAAACGTCACAGCAGGACCATTAAATGAAAATGTTAAAGTAAATGATCAAAATAGTATCAAAAAATAATATCAAAATCAGAATAGTGAGAAGGAACGTTCAAAACAATATTCATGAAAACCAGAGGATTATTTTCAGAGAACATACAAATAACAATCTAATCATTATCATTATTATTACATGTTTTTTCAATATGGCTTTTAATTTGTATCAACATTATAGCCTAATCTTTTTAAATATTTGTGTTATCACTGGTATTTATTTATTTTGTATTCGAATGACTTTTATTCAGTGATTCTTGAACTTGTATTATTTTGTTGTTGTAATTTTTAAGCACTTTTTGCTGCATGTTTGTATAAAAAGTGCTAAATAGTTCAGTAGTCTTCAACAACACCATGAGATTTAACCAATCTTCTTTCAGGGTTTTTAAATAATAAACAAACCCCAAACATTATAATTTCAGTGATTTTCAGAGCATAGAATATGTCACAACTCTTGATATTTTTGTTCAGTTTTTTAAGTCGTACATTGATTTTCTTCTCAAATATTTACTTTTCATCATAAAGACCTTAAACCAGCTATTTATTTTGTTTCTCACATTTCTATGGATTTTTCTCAGGACAACATAAGAAGGTGAAATGTTCCTACACACTATACATACAAATAAATACAATATATAGTATACCACTACCTGTAAAAATGTACCTATATTAATAACATTCCCCTATTAATATGTTTGCAACATTTAATTAATATAGGTTACATGTGAGGTTTATAGTTTATTTTAACCAATCAAATGAAAAAGACCATTTAATTATGAAAATAATCTAAATTAATTACAAAAATAAATTACAAAACTGTTCTAGGGAGCTATTAATTTATCTCTGATTTAATTTGGCACAAATTAAAAACGGCATTATCTTTATCTCCCAATATGTGATGCTGAGTCACATTTTATAAGATGTTCACATGGTTGGTGTATTTACAATTGAAATGACGAGTCACTGCAGTTACAGTAGAATAGAAATATGAACCACCATAAATAGGAAATACTCAAGTAAACAACATGTACCTCAAAACTTAACTTAAATACAGTAGTTGATTAAAATATTTCATATTTCATAAACTGATCAGACGGTTTGGATAAAAACATAATTAGATAAATAAGTGGAACTGTCATAAAGTACATTTCCCTTTGAAGTGCCTACAAAATAATATTATTTTATAATAATACTAATAATACCAGACTACAACAGTGTTTTTTACTTTTATTATTTGTATATATTATGTTTTCCAATGTCATGATTTGTATTTCATTTACTAAAGTATCCTTTTTTTCAAATGAAGAACTTGAGTAAAGTTTCCCACAATCAGAGTAGAGTAAATATACAAGTAAAGTGGAGTGATGGGGCCTCAGAGGTTAGACAGTAGTGAAAAGTAGAGTGAAGTAGAGTACGATAAAGTAGAGTAAAGTCAAATACAATAGAGTAGAGTGGAGTATATTAGTGTAAAGTAAAGTGGAGTAGAATAGAGTAAAATAGAGTAAAGTAGAGTGGAGTATAATAAAGTAGAGTAAAGTAGGGTATAATAGGATAGAGTAAAGTAGAGTAGAGTATAATAAAGTAGAGTAAAGTAGGGTGGAGTATAATAGGATAGAGTAAAGGTTATCTGGATCATGGACCATGCATACTACTCATTATATGAATCATTTCTGTCACATTCATGGAATGTGCTGTAACTCCGTTACGTTATTCATTCTGGTCACATGACATCTATTGCTTCTGTCCATCCGGGGAGAGGGATCCTCCTCTGTTGCTCTCCCTCAGGTTTCTTCCCCTTTTTCCCTGTGAAAGGGTTTTTACTATCTTTTTGGGGGAGTTTTTCCTGATCCAATCTGAGGTCCTGGGACAGGATGTCATGTGTACAGATTGTAAAGCCCTCCGAGGCAAACTTGTATTTGTGATGTTGGGCTATACAAAATAAACTGAATTGAAAAATTTAATTTAATTGAATTAAAGTAGAGTAGAGTAGGGTGGAGTATAATAGGATAGAGTAGAGTATAATAAAGTAGAGTAAAGTAGGGTGGAGTATAATAGGATAGAGTAGAGTATAATAAAGTAGAGTAAAGTAGGGTGGAGTATAATATAATAGAGTAGAGTAGGGTACAGTACATTATAGTAATGGAACCTCAAAGGTGAGATAGTAGAGTATACTTGAGTAAAGTAGAGTGGATTAGAGTATGGTATAGTAGAGCACAATAGAGTAAAGTAGAGTGATGGAGCCTCAAATGTAAAATAGTAGAGAACAATATAATACAATAGAGTAAAGTGGAGTATACTAGAGTAGAGTACAATAGAGTAAAGTAGAGTACAATAAAGTAGAGTAATGGAGCCTCAGAGGTGAGATAGTAGAGTAGAGTATAATAGAGTAGAGTACAATAGAGTAAGGTATAGTGATGGAGCCTCAGATAGTAGAGTACAATAGAGTATAATAGAGTAAAGCAGAGTACAATAGGGTAGAATGATGGGGCCTCAGAGATCAGAGTATAATAGAGTAGAGTGGAGTATACTAAAGTAGAGTAGAGTATAACAGAGTAAAGTATAATAGAGTACAATAGAGTAAAATAGAGTGATGGAGCCTCAGAGGTCAGAGGCGACAGGCATCCCAGCATCCTTGCTGATTGGCGAAGAGATGACGGCCATCTTGGATTGTAGCGGGGAAGAAAGATTGATGCGGTAAGCTCCTTGTTTTATTCCTTTAATGTATTTTCTCCCCAAACACCCGCCGAACCCACTTTTAAACAGAACCCCGGCCGGCGGGGGAGTTCACGACGGAACCAGCCCACGGGGGGGAAGCTGGAGGACACGACTTCCGACCCGGCAGTCTGCTTCCGTTGCTTTTTGTTGTTGTTTGTGGGGGAAACTAGGCCCAAACCTGAACAGATCACCCCTTCCCATCGGCCCCCGGCTCCCCGGTCGCGTGTCTGCTTCACCCGCATCCTAACCGCCGTCCCCGGTCCGCCAGAGCCCGTTACAACCGGACACAACCGGCCCCGTAGCGGCGTTCTAGCGTCGCTGTTAGCGGGCTAGCTTAGCTCGAGTAGTAAGCGTTAGCTCGCGTGCTAACGTTTCCCATGTATTCCTATGGAGTTATGCGCTAGCTTACGTGCACTGCTCGGCTAGCACGTAGCTCCTGACACTCGGCTAACAAGGTACAACAACCCGCTTATAGCATCACGCACACGGGACTCACGCACACAACTATAATCAATATAAACCGGTTTATCGGTGGCGTTAGGCCAACCGGTGAGTTTCCTTCATTAAAAGGTAAATTAAAGAGATTAAAGGAACATTAGCTTTCACGTTAGCAAGCCTTTTTTTGGCGACACTGCTGCAGCTTTTACCGTTTCAAAGCAGAACAGAAGAGCTTATGCGCTGCCCGGTCGGCAGCACGATGTTTAAAGGGGTAATAATGCACACTTTATACATCATATCACCGGGGGCTGAGGCTAGAACTCTGCCTAACCTGCTGCAGGAAACAAAAGAGACTATTTAGACACAAATGTGTGTTGCATAGCACCTCGTGTGCAACATCCAGGGTTCAAACATTGTGTGATATGGTGTGTTTATGACGTGCATTATGAGATGAAATGAACGAGTTCAACATAAAGATCATGTATGCATATGCTAATAATCAAAAAAGTGGGTAAATAACATCTGCTGGTTGTATTCATTATTGATTGGTCTGGATGTGACTTTTTAGACTTTATGTATTTATTGTTATAAAAGAGTGATGCATGTTCGATGTTGGACGCTCACAGAAGTTGTTTTGTTTCATCCAACAAACCCAAACGTTGCTGAATGTGTTTATATGATCCATAAAGACGAGGCTCTTTGTTTATCGTTCATACAAGTCTCAAGTTGTAATCTGGGGTTTTGGCACTTTGCTACAGTTCTTTTAAAATGTTGTATTTTACTTGATTTCATGCATTCCATGCATTTCATGTTTGTATCGTAATAATCAAGTGGCTTTTATTTTACATCTTATTTTCCATTCATTCTGGCTTTATATGCTTCATTTCCTTATTGTGAAACATTGACCTGCATTTACTGTCTGAATAGGTGTTTTACAAATAAATAAGGCTGAAACAGTTTGAGTTTAGCTCGATTACTAAACATCTTTGATGCATCGAAGCTTCGTTTAGTTTTAACAGATGATGTTTTATGCAAATACATCAATACAAATAGTTCATTTGTTCATTTAAGTCCCAAGTTGCAGGTTAATCTGTGATCCTCAAACAAGACCCGTGTCCGTAGCCGCCGCTCCACTTGAAATGTACAATTATTCCAAACTTATTAAGAATATTTTCAACATAATAAAAGTGTAAATAAAGGTTTAAGTAACGACATCTGATGGCGGCTCATTAAACACCTCAAACTCTTCACACGGAGCGATAATACCAGAGAAAGGCCGACACGAACAACAATACAAATATGTCCAAATTGTGTGCGATTGTTTTTACTTTATTTCAGACATTTGCTTTGTTGTTTTTTGGGAGGGCAAAGTTTAGTTTCTGAGCGAATACCTGGCCCCTATTTCTCGTACCCGGCTAAACAAAGTCAAGCAAATGTCCTAATCTCCAGCTTAAATTAGGAGATGATTGACATCAGGCTGTCTGGGTTTCTTCACGGCTGATCCGCGCTGAAACGTCTCGTTCATTCTAGCCAGACGTCAGTCATCTGATAAATGCGCCGCTCCTCTTCAGAAGGATAATAATGGAGCACTGATACCACCATGTTCTAACAGTACGATGGACAATAAACTCAGAGGAACCTCTTTTTATTTCTCTGCTGAGAAGCAGGAGATGATCATGAAGGCATATGAGGAAGTCAATACCGTAGTCATTCACAGCAAACGCGTTGCGAATATTCCAACGTTTTTGCAACATTGTTGCCGTGAACGCAACTTTAACTCCGCCCCCTCTGAGAGACATAAGCGTCGCAAATATATCAGGAAAGTTAAATGCGTCAGTGTTGAGAAAATGTATCGGCTAATTTGAAGTGCTTCATCACCCAAATCAATCAGATTATATTTACGAATAAGTATATACTTATGAGGATATATGTACTGTATGCACGTATGAATCATGTACTATATATGTGTATATGAGTTTGAATATGTGTATGGGCGGATCAGTATGTATGCATTATTCATAATCAGAAATTCAATCAATTGAAGCAGTGAAAATAAATTGTGTGTGATTCTCTGTATTCTCATCACGATCACCTTAATCATGTTCTACAATAATGATATGCATGGTGTACTAATAACACTGTCATATAATTATGATGCTTTAACACATCCATAAGTTTCTTAAGAGCTAAATAACCTTAAGAACAGCGGCATGCAGCGGCTGACAGTCTGTGTCTGAGGCGATCAGCTGCGTCTGTGGTGATCAATGTCCGCGGCTCGAGAAGCTCTCTAAATAAATTATTTCTTGCCGTCAAAATCTATATCGTCGTGTACAGGAAGTCATGATGATGTAAAGGATGGATCCTGTGATCTGAAAGAACTCTCTCCCTATAAAACTAATATAACTAATATCGCTCCTTCATCAATGAGGAAGAAGCTGCCTTTTTTGTCCGTGGGAGTGTCCATATTATCCAGTGAAGTTCAGTAAGCCTGCTCAGGAGCAGGTTTACATTTTTGGATGTGTTGCTATGGTGATTTATCTAAACTTGCTTCCAGAAACCGAGAACGCCTGACCTACGTCACCTTATCCTGACAATTAGCCGCTAACTCAGTAAGCCAGGTACGAGGAACAGGGCCCTGCAGACTCAGAGATGTTTACAAAACGAGTTCAGCAGTTTGCTGCATCTTGAGTTATGAAGCGTTCAGTGACAGGAAGTCGCATTGACCGTTTCCTGTGCCGGCTCCTCAGGTGACACGCGGTATGTTTGGTGCTAACCGGAAGAAGTTTATGGAGGGAGGGGTCGAGAGCGACTACGCGGACGACTCCAGCCTCTACTACACGCAGCAGTCCATGTTCCCGCCTCACCGGCCCGACAAAGACGTGAGTCATATTTATGTTACGTTTTTTGTTCTGACGCATAACAGCTGGGAACCGAGAAAAGGTTTTTGTTTTTCCTGCAGGAGAAAGTGCAAACTTTCCTCTTTTAATGTGATGTAGCGTCAGAATATGGATTTAACTAAAGGGGCCATATCTTATCTCTAACCTTCAGCTGCCATTAGAGTTTATTTTTTATAATTTATTCTCACATTTAAAACCTTTTTTCCCCTTCAAAAAGTTTGAACATTTGTCTCCTTTTGTTTAACGGATTAAAACATTTATTTGGGGGGAAACACATTAATATTTCTCAAAGGAGTTTTTTTTGTTCTCAAAGAAGGCGTTTCATCCGCCAGCAACGAGCTGCTCCGGTTCTTCTGCGTCTTCTTTATTTTCTTGGTGAACAAACGATGACGTCGTGAGGAGAAGTAACGGTTGTGTTGGTGCTTCCTCTCTCCTCTCTCCTCTCTCCTCTCTCCTCAGATGCTGACGTCTTCCTCTGCTTCCTCAACGGGTCAACTGTCACAGCTGGGAGCCAGTTTATATGGCCCACAGAGTGAGAGAGAGAGACACACACACACACACACACACATGGCCCTCCATAAGCATCATGAAGCTCTAAATATGGTTGAAGTGGGGGAGAAGTTTTTAACCTGAACCCCCCCCTCCCAGGTGCGTTGGGGTTTCCCATGCGAGGTATGAACAGCAGTGCAGCGCCTCAGTTAAGTCGAAGTGGGTTGAACCAGTCTGCCAACCAGCTGCCCATCCATGCCAGTTCAGCCAACACGGGCACGATGCACACGCCTCCCTCACCGAGCAGGTACGACACACACACACAGCTTCTCATCTTCATCATCATCGTCGTCATCTCTCCAGACCCACGAGCCTCCTCCGGCTTTAATGTCTCAGTCCTCCTCCCTGTGGCGGCTCTCTGCAGGGGGATCCTGCCCATGAGCACCCGCAGCGTGCTGAACCACAGCCAGCAGGTGGGCGGCCCCCCGGGTGCCCCGGGCGGCATGGGCGGCGTGGGGGTAGAGCGGGGCGGGGCCGGGGGGCGCAGCGGCATGGGGAGCCCCAGCCGGTCGTCGCCCAGCATCATCGGCATGCCCAAGCAGCAGCAAGCACGGCAGCCCTTCACCATCAACAGGTACGCTCACCTCCATGCAGTTAGCTTACGGGTTCATCTACTTTATTATTATCTACTTTATTATTTATCTACTTTATTTATTTAATTGGTTATTTATTTACAAGTTTCATATGTGAGAAGCGACGTCACTAAAGTTTTGCTTAAAAACAACTAAAGTCCTTAAAGTTCTTAAAAGTGATATTTCACATACAAAAGTGTTGAATATTTTTTTTATTTATTGCCTTTCATGAGTTGTCAAAGTCAGTTTTATTGTCAATTTTGTGCAATGTGCAAACAGGCAGAAGATCGAAAGTATGTTTCTCTTCTGTCCAACATATAGAGAATTGTGCAATAGTAGTAATAATAAAGTGCAAAAACCTGTTTAAAAAACAACATGTAACATATAGACAACATACATTGTAAGATTAATTCTGATGTTTCTTTTTGTGTAGATGTAAAACTAAATATTGATTATTGGCTATAAACTCGTTCAATCCACCCAAAAGCCTCGTCCATCGCTCTGAAACACGAGCTGATGTTTTATGATTGTGTACGTGTGTGTGTGTGTGTGTGTGTGTGTGTGTGTGTGTGTGTCTCAGCATGTCAGGTTTCGGTGTGAACAGGAATCCAGGCTACAACATGAACAACTCCTTACCCAACAACATCTTCAATGGCACAGGTACAGAAACACGTTTGACCTTCAGGAGCCGCTCAGAGGTCAAACGTCTTTGACTTGTTTATCTCGTTTAGTTCAGGCGTTTAGAGATGATGTCATAGTTGAAGCCTCAGACTCCTCCTCTTTTAACCCTCTAAAGAAGCATGTTCTCTGTAAACAATCGCCTCAACTGATGAGCCAGAAGCTGTGAAAACATCATTATTGACAGACCTAAAGTCTCATTTTATTTCCAACGTTGAAAACATTTGTACACTTGAAACACGTTAAAAACGTCTTTACTTTATGTCTTATAACTGTTCTACAGCACTAAAGACGAGTTCTACTTCTAGTTTTACTCTTAGTTCTACTCTTAGTTCTACTCCTACTCCTACTTCTAGTTCTACTCCTAGTTCTACTCCTACTTCTAGTTTTACTTCTAGTTTTACTTCTAGTTCTACTCCGAGTTCTACTTCTAGTTTTACTTCTAGTTCTACTCCTAGTTCTACTCCTACTTCTAGTTTTACTTCTAGTTTTACTTCTAGTTCTACTCCGAGTTCTACTTCTAGTTTTACTTCTACTCCTAGTTCTACTCCGAGTTCTACTTCTAGTTTTACTCCTAGTTCTACTTCTACTTCTAGTTCTACTTCTAGTTCTACTCCTAGTTTTACTTCTACTTCTAGTTCTACTTCTAGTTTTACTTCTTGTTCTACTCCTAGTTTTACTTCTACTTCTAGTTCTACTTCTAGTTCTACTTCTAGTTCTACTCCTAGTTCTACTCCT
>NC_136608.1:18111940-18144440 GCF_910589615.1 Taurulus bubalis | reverse complement strand
TTTTATTGCTAAAGTAGAGACACAGTGGAGACTAAAGCCGTCTGGGGAATTGAAGAAGAGGAGAAAGAAGAGGAGGAGGAGGAAGAGGAGAAAGAAGAGGAGAAAGAAGAGGAAGAGTAGCAACAAAAGGAAGAACAATTACATTTATTAGGACAGTTTTATTCAAATGTTTCGAGATAAAATCTAGAAACTTTTAGTTAAAACGTCGACAACAATCTGTTAAAAACATACATATGTGAAAGAAAACGTTTATTGATATTATCATTTAGTTTTAAGCTCTTAAAAATGTACAATACCTGAGGGAAATCTGGGCAATTTCTAAAAGAAATTACATATAATGTTATATATATATAATAACTACAGAAGTAGTACTGTTGGAAAGTTTGACTTTCCATGAGATACGAACAGCGGCTGGGGGAAAGTGGCTGAGGGTTTTATGGTTTTAATACCTCAACGTAAAAACACAAAACATCCGAGTATCAAAAGTACTTGTTGGTCAAACAGAACGTTTCCGTTTATTCCTTTAAAACCGGGAAAGACGGTTTATTTTTTAAACAGTTTTTATATATTTTCCGAAAAAGCTTTTGTCCTGAACGCTTCTTTTTTATTTGTGTTTTCTTTTTTAATGTTGAACCAACAGTTATGTAACTGACTGAACTGGTCTAAAAAAGAAAAGTGTAACATCGTGTGAGAGAGGAGAGGAGGCGAAGGTGTGAAACTGAAACTTCACTTTCTGAGTCGTCTCATCGCAGAAGGAAAGACACAAACATCCAATAATTAACAGGTTGTGAGGCCTCTTTCTGCTGTTTGTGTCTCTGTTTTAATCTCTCTGTAGTGTTTAGAGCCTGCATGTATATAATGAGCCTTTATGTAGTTTTATGATTCTATATGTAGTTTAATGAGCCTCTTTGTAGTTTTTATAAGCCTCTTTGTAGTTTTATGAACCTTTGTAGTTTTTGTGAGCCTCTGTGTAGTTTTTAAGAATCTCTTTGTAGTTTTTATGAGCCTTTTATGAGTTTGTATGTAGCTCATAGCACGTAGCGCCTATCTCATAGCACCTAGCTCGTAGCACCTAGCTCCAAGCTCGTAGCACATAGCTCATAGCTCCTAGCTTGTAGCTCATAGCACATACCGCCTAGCTAGCTTATAGCACGTAGGACATAGCTCGTAGCTCATAGCACGTAGCTCATAGCATGTAGGACATCGCTCGTAGCTCATAGCACGTAGCTCATAGCACGTAGTTCATAGCACGTAGCTCATAGCACGTAGTTCATAGCACGTAGCTCATAGCTCGTAGCTCATAGCTCGTAGCTCATAGCACGTAGTTCATAGCACGTAGTTCATAGCACGTAGCTCATAGCTCGTAGCTCATAGCATGTAAGACATAGCACATAGCTCATAGCACGTAGCTCATAGCTCGTAGCTCATAGCACATAGGACATAGCACGTAGTTCATAGCACGTAGCTCATAGCTCGTAGCTCATAGCATGTAAGACATAGCACGTAGCTCATAGCACGTAGCTCATAGCTCGTAGCTCATAGCACATAGGACATAGCACGTAGTTCATAGCACGTAGCTCATAGCTCGTAGCTCATAGCATGTAAGACATAGCACGTAGCTCATAGCACGTAGCTCATAGCTTGTAGCTCATAGCACATAGGACATAGCACGTAGTTCATTGCACGTAGCTCCTAGCTCGTACCTCCTAGCTTCTAGCTTTTAGCTCTCAGTTTTCTACAGACCACGAGGACCACCGTGAGGAGCCATTGTTCTTCCTTGTCTCCATATTCAAGGACAAGTGCATCATGCACGTTCTGATCAATCAGAACAAAGCTGCAGTGTAATCTTTCTCCATGAGGAGGTGATCGTCTCTCCGTTGATGGGATGTTTCCTTCGTACCAGCAGGAGCAAACACTGTGCCGTCGCCCCCTTTTCATATCCGTTTTATTTGTTTTATTTCCCCGAAAAGCCCCAATCCGACCTCTCGTCACATCTCAGCTTTCCTCCAGAGTTTTTAGGAGTTTTTATAACATCAGGATGTAAATATATTCAAACTTTCCTCTCTCTGTTTCTGCAGAGACACGATTTCCCTCCACGCTGATGTCCGTTTGCATTTGTAATCTTTTGATCTGCGGAGATGATAATAATCCAGCCACATGCCTCCCTGATTACCAAAACATGAAGCCCAGGCGTTTATGCAACAGGCCGAGAGACGTATCACAGTACTGACGGGTTCAGGTCTGTGTCTTTGACCTGTTTGCTTTATTTCAGAGTGAAGAAGCTTCTTAAACTCTAAAGAGATGTATAGAGTACAATATGTACCTCTGAGATGTAGGACAGTCAAAAGTACTATTTATCTGTACTCTCACTGCAGGTTGAGAGGAATCATTACATCTCTGTCAGCTCATTGATCTTTTGGTCCTTGGAGGCCATTTTAGACGGTTGGTTGCATCTTTAAGAGCGAACACACACACACACACACACACACACACACACACACACACACACACACACACACACAGGGTGATGAAATGAAACTATTGATCGATACAGAGAAACTCTGTCATCACAGCTGCAGGTAATGAAGTATAGTGAAGAAAATCAATGGCGATGATGAAAATACAGCCAACGAGGATTTAAAAACATACTGAGACAAAAGCACATCAGAGTCTCAAGACGGTAAATAAAGAGCTGAAGCTTCATGTGTTAAAGCTGCATTCTCTCTCCTGACCACCAGGGGGCGACTCCTCTGGTTGTATAGAAGTAAAACCGGCTCCTATATGTCATGCGTTGTCAGATTAAATCGTTAAAATCCACGTCACCACCTTTAATGACCCGTCAACCAATAACTGATATTCCGGCTTTAATGCGTTTGTCCCGAGGAGCCGAGGACGCTCCAGAGCTCTAAGAGGATTATCTCTTCCAGAGAGAGAACAACAAGCAGCCGCCGGCAAAATATCAAACACAAATCTGGATTGCATCATCGGGAAAGAGATGAAACCATAGAAACATCCAGACGGACAGACGTGTGACGAGAAGAGAAACCTGTAAAACATCAAAAAAAGGTTTTGTGTTTTCAGACAATCTGATGTGTTATTAAAATGTTTTGTTCATCTTAAGAAATACGTTGAAATTAAACATGTGAAGGAACTTAAAAAACAAGAAATGAAGGAATATTTAACACACAAAATTGTATATTTTGTGTCTCTGTTGTTTCTCTGTTTTTCTCAAATATGCAAAAAAGAGGAAAAATGTATGAATTTACAAAATATTTTCTTTTGCAAAACTATATTAAAACATCAGTTTATGAACATTCACACAATTCCTGTGAACTATTAAATGAACCGCCAAATATTTCAATAAATAATTAATAAGAAATCTGAATATTTTTTGAGTTTTGGACAAAACAAGCTTTTGGTCATTTTTCACCATTTTATTGAACAAACAACAAATCGATCGATCGACAATGAAAATAAAACACTTAAAGATTTCAACTTGATCAGTAACAAGTACTTTACTGTATTTCTTCAAGTACATTTATCTGTTTATATGTGAGTGGAAGTAGTAATACCACAGTGTAGAAATATTCTGTTACAAGTAAAAGTCCTGCATTAAAATTTAACAAAATATTACAAAAGTACTAGCATTAAATATACTTAAAGTATCAAATTAAAAGTACTCATGTTGCAGAATAAGATATATTATTGTATTATAATTATTGTTAAAGGTGGAAATCATTTAATGACTTTAAATGCTGCTGAAATTATTTATTATGTATTAAACATTATTAATAATACATCATCATTTATTAGTTGGTTATATTTTATATTATTTATCTGAAGGAAATAATAACTAAACTTAAGAGGTATAAAGTAACATAACATGGAAATACTCAAATTAAGTACAAGTACGTCAACATTGTACTTAAGTACTTGCATACTTTACTTACTTCATTATAATCTTGAATGTAACTTGAATGTATTTTTTACTGGGCAGTACTGCTACTTTTACAAAAGCACTTAAAATTAGTATAAACTAACAGCGATAAATGACACACTGGGAAGACAATAAGATAATATAATGTAATATAATCCTTTATTACAGGATTTACAAAGAAGATCAAAACGAATATAAATAAGAAAATACACAATAAAAAACAGTAAAGAATCCACAATAACTGAAGTATACAGACAGATGAACTACTATAACTATATTATTGCAAGAGGATAAATAGAGACAGTGGAGAATAAAAGAGAGAGAGAGAGAGGAGGAGGAGGGTGGAGGGAGGAAGAGGAGGAGGAGGAAGAGGAGGAGGAGGATAAATGAAGCTGGAGGAAGGTGAAACAGATTTAGAGACAGAAAGCAGCCGGTGTTTAAACTCAACTGTTCCTCAGCAGCAGCCAAGCAGCGCCTCCTCCTCCTCCTCCTCCTCCTCCTCCTCCTCCTCCTCCTCCTCCTCCTCCTCCTCTTCCTCCTCCTCCTCCTCCTCCTCTCCCATGCCGGCGGAGGTCTCTACGGAGTTGCCATGGCGAAGATCCGGGTGTCGTACGAATACTCCGAGGCCGAGGACAAGAGCATCCGGCTGGGCTTGTTCCTGATCGCCTGCGGCATCCTGAGCCTCTTCATCCTGGGCTTCTGCTGGCTGAGCCCCACGCTGCAGAGCCTGCAGAGCAAGCCGGCCAACTGCACGGTGAGCTGGGAGCACTGGGAGCAGGGGGGCAGGGGAGCACTGGGAGCACTGGGAGCACTGGGAGCAGAGGAGCAGGGGAGCAGGGGAGCAGTGGAGCACTGGGAGCACTGGGAGCAGGGGAGCAGTGGAGCACTGGGGGCAGGGGAGCAGGGGAGCACTGGGAGCAGGGGAGCAGGGGAGCAGGGGAGCAGTGGAGCACTGGGAGCACTGGGAGCAGGGGAGCAGTGGAGCAGGGGAGCAGGGGAGCAGTGGAGCACTGGGAGCACTGGGAGCAGGAGGACTTATAGGAGGAGTACTTGTAGGGTCAGAGGAGGCAGTATTAGTGAAGACAGGAGCCCAGTACTCGACTTTTAGTAGTATTTTCAGGTGTTGTTGACATTGACGAGTATTTTTTGGAATATTGTTGTGAAGATTTGTATGTATTTTAGCCGTAGTAGTACTTGATGTAGTATTATTTAAGACAGGAGCCCAGTATTCGACTTTTAGTAGTATTTTATGCATGTTGTTGACATGAATAGATTTGTGTTTTCTGCTTGTGAAGTATTTTATTTTGGAATGTATGTTGGTAGTATTTGAGGTAGTATTTAAAACTGGAGCCCAATACTCAACTTTTATTGATATATTTCAGCATGTTGTTCCAGAACAAATACTTTACTCTTAGTAAGTACTCATAGTTCTTGTGATACTAGTATAAGTATGTATTACTATTGTTATCAGTGTTGTTGTCATTGAGAGATTAGTAGCTGCAGTATTAATAATGTACTATATGTGTATTATGATGATAGTATTAGTACTCATAGATGTTGCGGCACAAGTATTTTTGTACTTCATTCAGACTAATTTAGTACTCCACTGTTAAGGAGTATTTGAGGTAGTACTATTTAAAGCAGGAGCCAGATAGTCAACTTTATTGGTATTTGTATCAGTGTTGTTGACAATATTAGTGGTAAACTTTGTATTTGTTCTTGTTGTACTAATAGAAGTATTTCATATTACTATTATTTTTAGCAATATTTAAAATATTATCTTCTTGGTTTTGGTAGTACTGTAATACAGCATTATTGGCAAGTGTATGAGACTATCCACTGTTTAAGTAGTAGTAGTAGTAGTAGTAGTAGTAGTAGTAAAGGTAGTAGTACAGTGTTGTATTTGACCCCATTGCAGTATTCTAAGTTATTAAAACTGTATTTCTCCTTTCAGAATAAACCCTGACCTTCACATTTGGACAAAGCGTCCACATAGAACCTCTTAGCTTCATTAAACATGTCGTCTCTTAGCTTTATTAAACATGTCGTCTCTTAGCTTCATTAAACATGTCGTCTCTTAGCTTTATTAAACATGTCGTCTCTTAGCTTTATTAAACATGTCGTCTCTTAGCTTTATTAAACATGTCGTCTCTTAGCTTTATTAAACATGTCGTCTCTTAGCTTCATTAAACATGTCGTCTCTTAGCTTCATTAAACATGTCGTCTCTTAGCTTTATTAAACATGTCGTCTCTTAGCTTCATTAAACATGTCGTCTCTTAGCTTTATTAAACATGTCGTCTCTTAGCTTTATTAAACATGTCGTCTCTTAGCTTCATTAAACATGTCGTCTCTTAGCTTCATTAAACATGTCGTCTCTTAGCTTCATTAATCATGTCGTCTCTTAGCTTTATTAAACATGTCGTCTCTTAGCTTCATTAAACATGTCGTCTCTTAGCTTTATTAAACATGTCGTCTCTTAGCTTTATTAAACATGTCGTCTCTTAGCTTCATTAAACATGTCGTCTCTTAGCTTCATTAAACATGTCGTCTCTTAGCTTTATTAAACATGTCGTCTCTTAGCTTCATTAAACATGTCGTCTCTTAGCTTCATTAAACATGTCGTCTCTTAGCTTTATTAAACATGTCGTCTCTTAGCTTCATTAAACATGTCGTCTCTTAGCTTCATTAAACATGTCGTCTCTTAGCTTCATTAAACATGTCGTCTCTTAGCTTCATTAAACATGTCGTCTCTTAGCTTCATTAAACATGTCGTCTCTTAGCTTTATTAAACATGTCGTCTCTTAGCTTTATTAAACATGTCGTCTCTTAGCTTCATTAAACATGTCGTCTCTTAGCTTCATTAAACATGTCGTCTCTTAGCTTTATTAAACATGTCGTCTCTTAGCTTCATTAAACATGTCGTCTCTTAGCTTTATTAAACATGTCGTCTCTTAGCTTCATTAAACATGTCGTCTCTTAGCTTCATTAAACATGTCGTCTCTTAGCTTCATTAAACATGTCGTCTCTTAGCTTCATTAAACATGTCGTCTCTTAGCTTTATTAAACATGTCGTCTCTTAGCTTCATTAAACATGTCGTCTCTTAGCTTTATTAAACATGTCGTCTCTTAGCTTTATTAAACATGTTGTCTCTTAGCTTTATTAAACATGTCGTCTCTTAGCTTTATTAAACATGTCGTCTCTTAGCTTCATTAAACATGTCGTCTCTTAGCTTCATTAAACATGTCGTCTCTTAGCTTTATTAAACATGTCGTCTCTTAGCTTCATTAAACATGTCGTCTCTTAGCTTTATTAAACATGTCGTCTCTTAGCTTCATTAAACATGTCGTCTCTTAGCTTCATTAAACATGTCGTCTCTTAGCTTCATTAAACATGTCGTCTCTTAGCTTCATTAAACATGTCGTCTCTTAGCTTTATTAAACATGTCGTCTCTTAGCTTCATTAAACATGTCGTCTCTTAGCTTCATTAAACATGTCGTCTCTTAGCTTTATTAAACATGTCGTCTCTTAGCTTCATTAAACATGTCGTCTCTTAGCTTTATTAAACATGTCGTCTCTTAGCTTTATTAAACATGTCGTCTCTTAGCTTTATTAAACATGTCGTCTCTTAGCTTCATTAAACATGTCGTCTCTTAGCTTCATTAAACATGTCGTCTCTTAGCTTCATTAAACATGTCGTCTCTTAGCTTCATTAAACATGTCGTCTCTTAGCTTTATTAAACATGTCGTCTCTTAGCTTCATTAAACATGTCGTCTCTTAGCTTCATTAAACATGTCGTCTCTTAGCTTTATTAAACATGTCGTCTCTTTGCTTTATTAAACATGTCGTCTCTTAGCTTTATTAAACATGTCGTCTCTTAGCTTCATTAAACATGTCGTCTCTTAGCTTTATTAAACATGTCGTCTCTTAGCTTTATTAAACATGTCGTCTCTTAGCTTTATTAAACATGTCGTCTCTTAGCTTCATTAAACATGTCGTCTCTTAGCTTCATTAAACATGTCGTCTCTTAGCTTTATTAAACATGTCGTCTCTTAGCTTTATTAAACATGTCGTCTCTTAGCTTTATTAAACATGTCGTCTTTTAGCTTCATTAAACATGTCGTCTCTTAGCTTTATTAAACATGTCGTCTCTTAGCTTTATTAAACATGTCGTCTTTTAGCTTCATTAAACATGTCGTCTCTTAGCTTCATTAATCATGTCGTCTCTTAGCTTCATTAATCATGTCGTCTCTTAGCTTTATTAAACATGTCGTCTCTTAGCTTCATTAAACATGTCGTCTCTTAGCTTCATTAAACATATCGTCTCTTAGCTTCATTAAACATGTCGTCTCTTAGCTTTATTAAACATGTCGTCCTTGTGCTGCGTCACGTTGCTCTGATGATTAAACGTCTGAGTCCAGTTCTCACCACATGAATCACCGGCTCTCCCGGCTCTCTGCTGCCGACGATGAGTTCCCGTTAGCTTGATTTATCCGGCTGTTAGCTTATTGCAGCGGAGCCTTTTGGTGCTTTAAATCCAACTTTATGAAGCAGAGGGAGGGAGAGGGAGCTAATCCGCAGCTTAATGTCACATAACTCACAATACTTGGACTTTATTGCATGTCTCTGACCTCGTGAGTGATGAAAAACGCTCGGACGTTTGATCAAATCTGCTCGGATTGATTGCGTATTCCCTGTATTGATATTTATTCTCCTGCCTGCGGCGCCACAGCCCTTTAATGAAAAGGGAGAAGAAATGCAGCCGTCGCTCTTTGTTTTGATATAAATCACTCACATGTTCCAGCCTAATACCCAAAATGATGAATGCAGAAGCCAGAAGGAAACCCAGGCTGGGAGACATGCAAACAAATAAATAATCATTTGTTCTTAATCCCTTTCCTGGTTGAATGAGGGTTAAATACAAATAAATAAACCCAGCCATCCATCACAAATACATTGTCCTGTTTAAGGCGCTCAAAGAATTCGTTACCTCCTCATGGCTCTCAACATGGCGACTGCAAACAATGCTAGCGGCGCTAACATGAAAACAAAGAATCAGAACCATTTATTTATTATGTTTTCACATTCAGGGAATTTGTCCTGGCGGGAGGTGAACAACATTTAACATTTAACAATAAACAGAGGATGAATAGTTACAATTAAATCTAAAGTAGAATATGAAATGAAAGTTAAAATAAAGTGCACAGCCAACAGACAGGTGGAATGTAAGTGCTATGTGAAGGTAACAAGTGTATTGATAAAGGTTGGATGTCCTGCGAACTCTTTGATTTCTCAGCGAAAATATTCAATCAAATATAGATTTTTAAGACTAGCTGTTTCTAAAGCGGCTAAAGAAACGATTTGTCCTTCTTTGTGAAATCTCCATACATGTAAATGATATCTTTCCTCCCTCCATTGTTGACGTCCAGCCCAGGTTGATAGCTCCGCCCCCTATTGATAGCCCCGCCCCATTGATAGCTCCGCCCCTCTCGCTGCAGGTGGTGTCGGTGCTGCGTCCGGAGGAGATGTTCGAGTGCGTGTTCACGTGCGGCGCCGACTGCAAAGGCACGTCGCTGTACCCCTGCCTGCAGATCTTCGTCAACAACTCGGAGTCGAACTCGGTGGCTCTGCTGCACTTTGACGAGCAGCAGCTGGTCCTCAACCCGAAGGTAACGCGGAGCTGCTCTGTTTATTATGACTGTTATTATTACTGTTATTACTATTATTACTATTGCATTATGTTGAACTACAGCTGATGGAAGCAAATTACATGTCCTTTACTAGTATTTTCATTGTTTACTATTTCATACTTCTACTTCACCTCAGAGCAACTTTGTCTCCTAAAAATAATGTTCCCATCAGACACCAACCACTTGTTCTTAAGAGGAAAGTCCTGCATTCTCTCTCCTGACCACCAGGGGGCGACTCCTCTGGTTGTATAGAAGCATATGCTTCATGTGTTAAAGCTGCATTCTCTCTCCTGACCACCAGGGGGCGACTCCTCTGGTTGTATAGAAGTCTATGCTTCATGTGTTAAAGCTGCAACACTTGTTCTCTCATCGTCTCTCATTCGGTGCACGTCTGGGTCGTTGCTGCAGCAACAGGGTAAATATAGAGGAGGGGGGGGCGTCATCGATGCCGCTCGGTCGCCTTGGCAACGAAGACGACGACGATGATGTTGAGCGACGGGGAGTGAGAGAGAGTGAGACGGGGAGTGAGAGAGAGTGAGACGGGTCACGTTCATTCAGAAACCCTTTCATGTTGAAGATCAGGACGTTTCTCTCTCTGTGAGGACAGACAGAGAATTAACACACATGTTGTGTTTGTTCATTAACAGTACAACTCAGTAACACACACACACACACACACACACACACACACACACACACACACACACACACACACACACACACACACATAAACACTTACGTTATTGGGGTCAGGAGTTTGTTTCATTTTTATACGAACAAAAAGTATATATATATATATATATATATATATATATATATATATATATATATATATATATATATATATATATATATGTATTCTGTTTTTTTATATATATATATATATATGTATACATCTATATACTTTATATATATATATATATATATATATATATATATATATATATATATATATATATATATTCTGTTTTTGTTACTGTATACTAAATTGAGACGTTGTATTGTGTTCTCTGAGCCTGTTGGCAGTTCATTACTCTGAGTTCGTAATGTTCTCCTGGCTTCCTATCAAATATACACACACACACACACACACACACACACACACACACACACACACACACACACACACAATAGTAATGTAGTCCAGCTCAGCTTGGCAGACTCCATTAAACTAGAAAGGGATTGTATGTGTATGTGTGTGTGTGTGTGTGTGCCCACATGTATTTGACTTTACCACACACACACACACACACACACACACACACACACACACACACACACACACACACACACACACACACACAGGTCGACTCTCACTATATTTTCCCAGAGTGCATTTCTCCTCCTGCACCAAATGATCCTGAGGCCTGTGTGTGTTTCAGTCCATCATGTAAAAGATTTGTGCTAAAGTCTGAACAACAAACTCAAGCTAAAATATGTCAACACACACACACACACACACACACACACACACACGGTGTGTCACGGTGCGGTGATCGGCGCGCAATGCATGCTGGGTAGATTTGTGTCCGACTTGCTCTCGACTTGCTCTGACGTCATGCACACGTGATCAACGATACTCTCACAAGATCAAGGCGGCCGTCGATTTCAGAGCCAGGCGCCGCAGTAGCTCTCCACGGACAGCGTGGCCCAGTGCATGATGGCCACATCAGAGAGCTGATTAGCTCTTAGATCTGACAGCAAACACCACGTGTTGTAGAAAATCATTATTTTATGTGTAGTTTAATACTTAACGCTGGATTGTTAACTATTAGTCTCATGTTTAATCTTAAAACATTTATTGTGTGGTTGATAATACAAAATCCTATTTATTCAACACACATCAAAACCACTAGTAATGTATTTCACAGGCAGACATAAAAAGAAGAAAGGATGCAGCTACACATACATTTCTACGTGAATATATATTTACAAACACATATAATAAATCCACATTTTTTCTGTGACTTCCTGTGTTTACTTTGAAGGCTGAAAACTGTCCGACTTGACCTCAGTTTATTGTCAACGCCTGCTGCTGCTCTCTCTGGACTCCAGGAGGCGCAGCTCTAACGAACAAGCCTAATGTCTCATGTACAACATCTATGTTACTATTTCTTCAGCTTTTACTGACTGCCTACATTTCCCAGAAGCCATTGGGACACCGCAGCTAGACGCAAAGCCACCACAGAAATATAATAAACAAACAAAAAAACACACAAAGCCAACCAAAAATGGAGACAAAAAGACACACAACTACAATAAAACAATATAATGTGTGTTGCTGTGGAGACGGAGGCCGTGTCAGGAGATCAATACAGGTTCATCTGATCACTGATCACTGATCACTGATCAGCTGTTTGACTCACTTAAAGATCAGCTGTGAGAACCAGAGGAAGGAAGTCAGGAGACGAGTTTTCTTCTCATTTCCTCCTTTACGATTTAACAACGTTATAATATAATGTATATATATATATATATATATATATATATATATATATATATATATATATATATATATATATATATATATATACATATATATATATATATACATTATATTAAATTACATCATATATATTGTACGAATCAGATGAAAAGGTCAGAAGAGAGAATTATGAATTTATGAACGCTTGAAAGGGGAGAAAAAAACACTTAATGCAATCAGGGAGGGATGATGACATCATGTGTGTGTGTGTGTGTGTGTGTGTGTGTGTGTGTGTGTGTGTGTGTGTGTGTGTGTGTGTGTGTGTGTGTGTGATAAACTAATTAACTGTAATGACATTACACTCCAGGACGCTCAGGGGGCCGTCAGTGTGTCTCTGCCCATGAGACACACTGACAGAGAGAGAGAGAGACAGAGAGAGACAGACAGACAGACAGAGAGAGAGAGAGACAGAGAGAGACAGAGACAGAGAGACAGAGAGAGAGAGAGAGAGAGACAGACTTCACACGATAACGAGGTTGTGAGACAGCAGCTCTCTGATGACGTCAGCAGACGAGCTGAAGGTTCATGTCTTCATACGACAATACATCAATCAATACTTCAATCAATACTTCAATACTTCAATCAATACGTCAATACTTCAATCAATACTTCAATACTTCAATCAATACGTCAATACTTCAATCAATGCTTCAATACTTCAATCAATACGTCAATACTTCAATCAATACGTCAATACTTCAATCAATACTTCAATCAATACTTCAATCAATACATCAATACTTCAATCAATACATCAAACAATACCTCACTTTGTTACTCACATTACTGACTACTGTTAAAGCTTCAAGGTATTATTACTACATTATATGTACATCTTAGTACAACATGTACCTCTGAGATGTAGTACAGTAAACAATACAACCTGTGTGTAGTACAGTAACAAGTATATTTATCCACAAATACGTCAGTGTGTTTTTATATCGCCTCAGAAAAACCCTCCACGCATCAATACACACACACACACGCACACACACGCACACACACACACACACACACACACACACACACATACACACACACACATGATTGTACCCTCAGCCTGTTGCATAGCAACACCACAATCATCCAGCAGGGTGACCCACTTATGACGTCACAGAGCGCGTTATGAAGCTTTAATCCTGGTCCTCTACAGTACCTCTTTAGTCCACAGGGGGCGCCAGAACCAACACTACCTCTTTAGTCCACAGGGGGCGCCAGAACCAACACTACCTCTTTAGTCCACAGGGGGCGACAGAACCAACACTACCTCTTTAGTCCACAGGGGGCGACATAACCAACACTACCTCTTTAGTCCACAGGGGGCGCCAGAACCAACACTACCTCTTTAGTCCACAGGGGGCGCCAGAACCAACACTACCTCTTTAGTCCACAGGGGGCGACAGAACCAACACTACCTCTTTAGTCCACAGGGGGCGACAGAACCAACACTACCACTTTAGTCCACAGGGGGCGACAGAACCAACACTACCTCTTTAGTCCACAGGGGGCGACAGAACCAACACTACCTCTTTAGTCCACAGGGGGCGACAGAACCAACACTACCTCTTTAGTCCACAGGGGGCGACAGAACCAACACTACCACTTTAGTCCACAGGGGGCACCAGAACCAACACTAAAGGAAAGTGCAGATCTTTTTCATATATTTGGTTTCTACTGAGAGAGAAATGAACAATTAACACATCAAAACCAGCAAAAATGATTTATCACTGGAACTTGTTGTTCCTTCATCATCATCTTCATCATACAAACACTCACAGAGCACCAAAATGTCCCAAACAAACGCTCTATTTCCAGCTCTTGTTGTTTTAAGATATGTTTAGGTTTTAAAATATTTCAATTTTATTCAGCTGGAAGTCCAACGGTTTACTTCACATATGTTTTTCTTGTGCTTGAATCCTTTTCTGATAGAAGTTTGTGTTCATTTTTCGTTGATGTTGTATGAAGATGTGGTTTAGGTTGAAGACACCCCCTCCATAGCAACCAGTGGATCCAGTAACCAGGCAGGCACCAATCAGCCTCCTGCAGCGAGTGTGTGTGTGTGTGTGTGTGTGTGTGTGTGTGTGTGTGTGTGTGTGTGTGTGTGTGTGTGTGTGTGTGTGTGTGCGTGTGTGTGTGTGTGTGTGTGTGTGTATGTGTGTGTGTGAGGTTATGTTTGGAAGCTGAAACTAAACTGAGGAAGAAGAGTGATGTCACCTTGTTTTGACCTTACTGCAGCGCCCCCTGCTGGGTGATAATCACATCGTTTTACGGAGACTGTCAGTCAGTTTTTTTGTTGGATTTCTGCCTGAATGAAGAATAATTATGAACAAACATGTGCAACATTTGGTTTTATATTTAGGTTTTAAGATAAATGTATTAATTTCATATTTTAATGACGATGTTTTAGTTAAATGTCCTTTTGGGCTTTTGCATTTCATCTGAAACATTTTTGAAGAGGAAATAATTAACTTTATTCATCCCGAAGGAGTTTCATCAAATATTAGAAAATAAACACATATGAACAATAGAATAATAATAAATAATATTGACACCAGTGCAAAATAGTACACAACAGCAAAAAGAGTAAAGAAAAAAAATATAGTTAAATGAAAAAGTAAAGAAAATTAAAAAATAGAAACTAAAAAGGGAAAAAATTATCTTGAGCGTGACATTAGAGATGGACAATTAGGCTAGATTAAAGAACATTATATTGAACAATCAAACTAAAAACAATGTCCATGTGTTCATAATCCTCAGTGCTCGTACGTGCCGCCCTGCGAGCGAGACAACCAGAAGAACAGCGACAGCGTCCTGTGGTGGGAAGACTACTTCACCCAGGAGGTCAGCGGCCAGGCCTTCACCTGCTTCTTCAACCAGCAGCGCAGGTGAGACTGACCACCAGGGGGCGACTCCTCTGGTTGTATAGAAGTCTATGCTTCATGTGTTAAAGCTGCATTCTCTCTCCTGTCCACCAGGGGGCGACTCCTCTGGTTGTATAGAAGTCTATGCTTCATGTGTTAAAGCTGCATTCTCTCTCCTGTCCAGCAGGGGGAGACACCTCTGGTTGTATAGAAGTCTATGCTTCATGTGTTAAAGCTGCATTCTCTCTCCTGTCCAGAAGGGGGAGACTCCTCTGGTTGTATAGAAGTCTATGCTTCATGTGTTAAAGCTGCATTCTCTCTCCTGACCACCAGGGGGTGACTCCTCTGGTTGTATAGAAGTATATGTTAAAGCTGCATTCTCTCTCCTGACCACCAGGGGGTGACTCCTCTGGTTGTATAGAAGTCTATGCTTCATGTGTTAAAGCTGCATTCTCTCTCCTGACCACCAGGGGGTGACTCCTCTGGTTGTATAGAAGTCTATATCAATGACTCTACTTCTCTTGATTTATTCCCTCAGTAAACATTGTAAACATGAGTTTATGTCTCAATCTCTAGTTTCAAGTCTTCTTCAATACAGCATGATGTTCATTTAGTACATTATGGTCATTTAGAGTCAAACAGACCATAAAGCAGGGGACGCTTTAGGGGCGGGGCTAAAGGTGATTGACAGGTCTCTACGTCACGTCTTCTCAGTCCTTATATGGTCACTTCCTGTTCACTGGTTGATAATTAAAAAAAGCAAGATGGCGACGGCCAAAGTGTGCGGCTGTCGTCGTAGATTGACGTAACAAGTTCTTCTTTCCTGTTCACGCTCTTCCTCCTCCGTGTGTGTGTCTCATGATGTGTGTGTGTCATGGTCTGTGTGGTTTCAGGCCGGACGACGTGCTGTGGCGGCGTTCCCACGACACCAGCGTGCTGCTGCACTGCGTCCTCTGGCCGATGGTGTCGCTGCTGCTGGGCACGCTCATCGTGCTGCTCACGGTGTGCGCGCGCTCGCTGGCCGTGCGCGCCGAGGCCCTCCAGAAGAGGAAGTGCTCCTACGAGGCGGCGTGCCACGACCCGTCGTCCGCCGCCACCGCCGGGCCCTCGGACCGCCGTCGCGCCGGCAAGGTCAACGACGACCACCCGAGGACGACAAACTCCGACCCCGAGCTGTCGTCGCCGACGAGAACCCTGCCGCTGTTCGCCGTGCCGGTGCGCCGCCGCGACCGAGAACACTAGAGCCGAGCCGTTTGCCGACTGACGCGAGAACCCGCGGCGGGGTTTTCTTCTCCGAGGCGTTGTTTGGATCAGCGAACGTGAGAAGAGGATGCTGGGAACTTCGCCCGGTTTCAACTCGACAAACTGGATCCGAGGGTTCTGGACTTGAACCCCCCTCGATCGTAAACGCTGTTTCTTTGGTTTTGGAGTCACGACAGACGATACGATGGACTATGAAACTTAACTGTAGCGCTCATGTTAGCGTAGTTTACGTTAGCGTAGTTCACGCTAGTGTAGTTTACGTTAGCGTAGTTTACGTTAGCGTAGTTTACATTAGCGTAGTTTACGTTAACATGAACGTTAGCGTAGTTTACGTTAGCTTAGTTTACTTTTTGAGTCCCAGTAGCCGTAAATGTAAATAGAGCCAAAGTCCGGACTCATCTTTAGCTTCTACTCGATGCAATCTTCCATCGGTCTTTCCAGACAAAGTAATTAATTTCATTAAATATGTTTTATTTTCTCGTGAGGGGACCGTGCACTAATTCAATCAACATTTTCTAAAACTAATGTAGCCATTGCGTTGCTTCTACTTCAATGTTTTTTTTTCCATTGTCAGTTTACATTTTTCCATCCCAGATTTACTAATCTTTGCCTTAAACGGGCGTTCATGATTTGTACAACAGTTTAAAAGGGTTTCAGCAGCTTGAAAGAGGCAAAATGCCTTCTTTTACAAACAGTCTTTTAATGTGAAATATCTGCAGGAAGTGTGTGAATGTTCACATTTTTAACCCTATATTTACTTCATTAAAAAATAAAAACACGACGGTGTGTTGAAGCCAATTTGTTGAGGCCAATGTTTTTAAAGAAGCAAATAAAGGGTTAAAAGTGTGGACATTCTCTTAGATATAAGCGGTAGATAAACAAGACAAAACTTTTAAATTAACGGGAAAAAACTCTTGAAAAATCGTGTTTTTTTTTGTCATAGAACTAAATCCCTTTACTTCGTACCGTTGGCCAGCGAGTGCAATTCTTTTATCGTGTTATTACGATAAAGATACATACATCGTTTTAGTTTCTGTTCCGTAAACATGTACTAATATATTTTAGTGTATGTTCCATTGTTTTTTTACTTTAATCTCACAGATTTTCTCCGTATCTTTAAAATCTCAGAGAATATTCAAGTTTTTGTTTTTATCTATAATGGTCCTAAAACACACCATAGACAAACAAAAGAGTTAGAGTTATGAAACACCAAATAAATAACGAGTTTTTTTCGGTTTTAGTATATATATATTTTCCAAGATAAACGAGCACTTTGATACAGATTTATTGATTTTCTTCCACATCCACGACGTCTCCTGGAGTCTCTGCTGTCACTGCAGCCACGTTCCTTTATTGTATGATCATCGCTCAGTGTGTTGCTCTCGGTGCTCGGCGGGTCACATGGTCGTGACCCCGTTTGACCCCGTCTGGAACGGGGAAATCAAAATAGGAGAATTGTGTTTTTGTGAAAGGCTGCTAACTGTTGAACTAGTAGTTCAATATTAAACTGGACAATTTAAGTAAAAAAAAAAAGTTAAACAGAGACTTTTTGGGAATTAATGTATATAAATTAAATAAAGAAGTTATTTATTTCACTCATTTATATTTGTATAAAAAGTAAATCCTAAACTACCAACAGTAAAACAATATAAAAGAAATATAAGTTAGAAAAATGAACGCAAAAAAAAATGAAGACGATCTGAATGTTGGAGGTTAAACTCTTCTGTTTATTGTTATTAGATGAACCTTTTGGTTTTGGGGAGGAGCTACTCCTCTTAAAGGAAACAGTGTCTCTCTCTCTCTCTCTCTCTCTCTCTCTCTCTCTCTATATATATACATATATATATATATATATGTATATATATATATATCTATATATATATAGTTTTGTTTGTGTGTAACCAGCAGATAGTAGCCAGAAGCAAAGTACAGAGTGAATTACTTGTATAACTGTTGCTGTATGGGATGTAGCTAGATTGAGCATGCTAATGCTAATTGAGGAGTTTAAAATAATATATTTCTATTAATTATTTATTATAAAACATTTATTCTAAAAGTTATTTCTTCATTTTAAACTCTTAAGTATGAAACTCACCACACATCACATTGTATTTATGGGACTAAATAATTGATTTATGTCTTCTTATGAAACGGTAAAGAGTTATGTTTATTCACATATTTTCCCTTAAATTCCCATACATTTTTGCAGAAATGTCCAGCAGGAGTAGCAGGAGCCGGCGTGCACGGCGTGCACGGCGTGCATGGCGTGCATGGCGTGCACGGCGTGCACGGCGTGCATGGCGTGCATGGCGTGCACGGCGTGCACGGCGTGCATGGCGTGCATGGCGTGCATCATCATCACACAGTGATGTTTCCTGGATCCAATAACCTCCCGGAGCTCTGAGGAGAAGCGTTTTAATCGCTGCAGGAACGATAACTTTTCAAAGGCTGAGACTAAATTACCTTTCTGCCACGCAGCAGAGACCACAATAGATCCGCTGAGCATGATTCATCTCGCATCAGAGGGAGTTTTTGATCTTCAAGTCTCCAAAATTCCCACCACCGGTCTAAAAATGACCTACGCGTTGCTTAGCAACAGCCACAAGGCCGAGTGACGCCGCTGCCAAAAAAAAGTGAAAAAAAACAGACTAAAACTTAAAGTTGGCTTCTGTTGTCCATGTGGTGAATGCTTTCTCTTCCTCCTCCTCCTCTTCCTCCTCTTCAGGTTCACATTGTTTTATCATCAACTTCAATGCAGATTTTAGTTTTCAGCCTCGTTTTTTTCCGGAAAATTTGACTGAAAACAAGTAAAACTGGAATAAAATCTTCTTTTAATAATTTTTTCTCTGGAGGCGAAATGTGCACAAACTGTTTTTTTTTTAAAAGTTGATGCGTTCCTCTTCGTTTTGTTTTGGCCTCTCGCCCACGCGTGTCACTTTCTAAAATGCAGATTTTTTTTCAAAACTCGAAGAAAGATGAAGAATTGTGAACAGTGAACATGTTGTGTGTGAAAGAAGTAAAAACACGGCGTTCAGACGAGGTGAAGGACATGCAAAGAGTCAGAGTGCTTCCCAAATGGATGCTCGTTTTCAGATATTTATAAAGACAAAGGTCATGTGGACAGATTTGCTTTTGAAACATATTTGTTTAATAATATCCATGAACGTGTACTGAAGTCGACTCATAAACGAACAAATGAATCACAATGTACGAGCTGAATAAAACTAAACATTAAAATGTAATATTACGTTTAAAAACATTCTGAACGTTCTGGTCGGAAATGTTTACGAGTCAAAATGTTTTGCTCACGTCCCCTCAGAGGTTTTGATCCACAAACAGAAGTTTTTAAAGGAAATGTGTTCAAATCCGTCTCTTTAGTTTGACTTTTTCCAAGGTGGTGTTTAATGGCGTCAGGAAATCTCACGACCGATCGTTTTACAATTTAAAATGAGTTGAACGTCTCCGTGACTGCAGAGAGACAAACGTCATCACTGCATGCACTGTTTCCATTCCTCTGGTCTCCTCTCCTCCCGTCTTCCATTTGGCTTCTTCTCTCCTTTCCTTTCCTTGCTTTGGCTTTACTTCCTTCTTCTTGCCTTTCAAGGCTTTTATCTCCCTTAAATTTGTATCTTTTGTTCTTTTGGCGTTTCCCTTTTTGTTGTGTGGAAATTGCAAACCTGTTGAATAGAAACTTCCTTTCTGAAAACAGAAACTTTTTCAAACAGCTCAGTCGCCACAAATCTTTTTACTGAACGTTACTGAACGTTACTGAATGTTACTGAACGTTACTGAACGTTACTGGACGTTACTGAACGTTACTGGACGTTACTGAACGTTACTGAACGTTACTGAATGTTACTGAACGTTACTGAACGTTACTGAACGTTACTGAATGTTACTGAACGTTACTGAACGTTACTGAACGTTACTGAATGTTACTGAACGTTACTGAACGTTACTGAACGTTACTGAACGTTGTAATGATGAGTACAAGAGCCATGAAGAGCGGTTTGTCGATGGGTCAAACAAACACAGGAGAGCACTGTTCATGTCAGCTGTAACGTTACATTGTTGCATTACATTGTTACTTGACATTGTTACATTACATTGTTATATGACGCTGATACATTGTTGCGTTACATTGTTGCATTACATTGATATATTACGTTGATACATTGTTGCGTTAGATTACATTTTTACACTACGTTGATACATTACATTGACACATTGATGAGTTACATTGTAGCATTACATTGATACATTACGTTGTTACATTGTTACATTGTTGCATTACATTTTTGTGTTAGATTGTTGCATTACAATGTTACGTTACATTACATTTTGACGTTGCAATGATACATTACGTTGATATTTGTAGCGTTACATTGTTGCATTACCTTGATGCATTACATTGATACATTGTTGCGTTACATTGTTGCATTGATACATTAAGTAGGTACATTGTTGCATTACATTTTCACGTTGCGTTGATACTTTGTTGCGTTACATTGTTGCATTACATTGATGCATTATTATTATTTCACCACAAATCCACCATATTTGTTTGTGTTATGTTTTTTGACTAGCCCTGACTGATTGTTTCACAACGTTAACCCCGTTGTGTCTTGTGTGTTTCTGGATGTGAGACACGAGGCCGACATGAAGCATATTTTTGACCGAGAAGCGCTGATATTTAACGTTTCCTGGTTTACAGAAACAAACAACATTTCCTCTGGCGACTGAGTTGTTTTTAAATCAGCAAGAAAAAAGCAAGAAGAAAACAGAGAAAACGTGTGACAGAAAGCTTAACTTTGATGAATCAGATTAGTTGCTGCTGTTTTCTTCATCACATCACTAATATTTCAGTATGAACTGTTTTGTAAGTAAAAACCATCATGTGGTCCTTTCTTCTGGATTCCCACTGAATCCTCCGTTTACTCTCCAAAGAAACCGTAGCGTCGCTGTAGCATGTATGTGTGTTTTTATGAGCTGTTGTTGAGATGTTAGACTTTATATCTGAAGCCATACGCTGAGCTGTGAACTGCAGTAGCAACGAAACTAAACACTGTATTTTGCTTCTTAACAACAACAGAAGATGTTTAAATATATATTCATACAGACGTGGTTTTGGTATTTAATGAGATTTTAATGAGATTTGTGTTGTTTTTCTGACTTAATCCACTCTGTAAAGTTCAGTAACTGATTAATGACATGAAGGACAATGTATCTGTTTGATTTAATGTTTTAATATCGTTACTGTTGTTGTTATCTTCTTTCACCTTTGTACCCTGCACTGTTGTCTGCAGGTATGTTGTCGTCCTTCGTCTCCTCTGAACCTCAGCTGTGTACCATGTGACCCAGGTAGCCATGTTTTACTGATAAAGATGATAACTATAGTGCCTGATAGAGATCTTTAAATAAAAACACATTTTATCTTCACATGGAGTCGCACTGCAGCTTTTTCTGCTCGTCCAACATCCAGCTCTCACTTTGACAATCAAGCCGGTTTTAATCACATGTATGTATTTAATATATATATATATATATATATATATATATATATATATATATATATATATATATAGATATAGATATAGATATCTATATATATATATATATATATATATATATATATATATATATATATATATATATATATATATATATATATAGATATCTATATATAGATATATATATATATATATATATATATATATATATATATATATATATATATATATATATATATATGTGGATATTTCAATGAGGTAGGTTTGTGTCCTCCCGCTTCTTTGGTCTCGTCTTCATTCACAAATCCAACAATATGGAGAGCTGACACACACACACACACACACACACACACACACACACACACACACACACAGTGAGTCAGACCTCTTTATTAGATGACTCTCACAGACATCGACCTTTTCTGACATTTGACAGCCGTTAAGATCCCACTGCTCTATTTTATACACTTCCACTGCCACATGTTGTATAAATACATATTTACTGAAGTACTGTACTTAAGTGCAAGTTTCAAGGTACCAATTTGTGCTACTTTATACTTATACTCCACAACATCTCAGAGGGAAATAGTGTACTCTTTACTGCACTACATTTATTTAACGGTCAAAGTTACTTAGTACTCAAATGTTTTTACTGAGATTAAAACAAAAAAATACTTTTAAGTTTAAATTCCTCAGTCTTTTTTAAGTACACAAAAAACACAAGAAGACAATAGAAGTACAAGTCCTGCATTAAAGTCCTTAAGTAAAAAGTACACAAACATTACAATTACAAAATAACATTAACAAAATAATGTTAACAAAATAACGTTAACAAAATAACCAAAGTTACGTTAACAAAGTAACAAAAAGTAGTGTTAACAAAGTTACATTAAAAAAGTAAACAAAGTAGCGTTAACAAAGTAGCGTTAACAAAGTAGCGTTAACAAAGTAGCGTTTACAAAGTAGCGTTTACAAAGTAGCGTTTACAAAGTAGCGTTTACAAAGTAGCGTTAACTAAGTAGCGTTAACAAAGCAACGGCAACAAAGTAATGGTAACAAAGTAACATTAACAAAGTAACGTTAACAAAGTAACGTTAACAAAGTAACGTTTACAAAGTAACGTTTACAAAGTAACGTTAACAAAGTAACGTTAACAAAGTAACTAACAAAGTAAGATTAACAAAGTAACATTAACAAGGTAACATTAACAAAGTAACGTTAACAAAGTAACTAACAAAGTAACTAACAAAGTAACATTAACAAAGTAACGTTAACAAGGTAACGTTAACAAAGTAACGTTAACAAAGTAACGTTTACAAAGTAACGTTTACAAAGTAACGTTAACAAAGTAACTAACAAAGTAAGATTAACAAAGTAACATTAACAAGGTAACATTAACAAAGTAACGTTAACAAAGTAACTAACAAAGTAACGTTAACAAAGTAACGTTAACAAAGTAACGTTAACAAAGTAACGTTAACAAAGTAACATTAACAAAGCAACGGCAACAAAGTAACATTAACAAAGTAACATTAACAAAGTAACATTAACAAAGTAACGTTAACAAAGTAACGTTAACAAAGTAACGTTTACAAAGTAACGTTTACAAAGTAACGTTAACAAAGTAACGTAAACAAAGTAACGTTAACAAAGTAACATTAACAAAGTAACTAACAAAGTAACATTAACAAAGTAACATTAACAAAGTAACGTTAACAAAGTAACGTTAAGAAAGTAACTAACAAAGTAACGTTAACAAAGTAACGTTAACAAAGTAAGATTAACAAAGTAACATTAACAAGGTAACATTAACAAAGTAACGTTAACAAAGTAACGTTAACAAAGTAACTGACAAAGTAACTAACAAAGTAACGTTAACAAAGTAACGTTAACAAAGTAACGTTAACAAAGTAACATTAACAAAGTAACTAACAAAGTAACATTAACAAAGTAACGTTAACAAAGTAACGTTGACAAAGTAACGTTAACAAAGTAACGTTAACAAAGTAACATTAACAAAGTAACATTTACAAAGTAACGTTAACAAAGTAACGTTTACAAAGTAACGTTAACAAAGTAATGAACAAAGTAACTAACAAAGTAACATTAACAAAGTAACTAACAAAGTAACTAACAAAGTAACGTTAACAAAGTAACGTTAACAAAGTAACGTTAACAAAGTAACGTTAACAAAGTAACGTTAACAAAGCAAGATTAACAAAGTAACATTAACAAAGTTCATAACAAAGTAACGTTAACAAAGTAACGTTAACAAAGTAACGTTAACAAAGTAACGAACAAAGTAACTAACAAAGTAACATTAACAAAGTAACTAACAAAGTAACATTAACAAGGTAACATTAACAAAGTAACGTTAACAAAGTAATGTTAACAAAGTAACGAACAAAGTAACTAACAAAGTAACATTAACAAAGTAACTAACAAAGTAACATTAACAAGGTAACATTAACAAAGTAACGTTAACAAAGTAACTAACAAAGTAACTAACAAAGTAACGTTAACAAAGTAACGTTAACAAAGTAACGTTAACAAAGTAACTAACAAAGTAACATTAACAAAGTAACATTAACAAAGTAACGTTAACAAAGTAACGTTAACAAAGTAACGTTAACAAAGTAACGTTAACAAAGTAACATTAACAAAGTAACGTTTACAAAGTAACGTTAACAAAGTAACATTAACAAAGTAACGTTTACAAAGTAACGTTTACAAAGTAACGTTAACAAAGTAACATTAACAAAGTAACGTTAACAAAGTAACGTTAACAAAGTAACGTTTACAAAGTAACGTTTACAAAGTAACATTAACAAAGTAACGTTAACAAAGTAACGTTTACAAAGTAACGTTAACAAAGTAACATTAACAAAGTAACGTTAACAAAGTAACATTAACAAAGTAACGTTAACAAAGTAACGTTAACAAAGTAACGTTAACAAAGTAACGTTTACAAAGTAACGTTTACAAAGTAACGTTAACAAAGTAACGTTAACAAAGTAACGTTAACAAAGTAACGTTAACAAAGCAACGTTAACAAAGTAACGTTAACAAAGTAGCGTTAACAAAGTAACGTTTACAAAGTAACGTTAACAAAGTAACGTTTACAAAGTAACGTTAACAAAGTAACGTTTACAAAGTAACGTTAACAAAGTAACGTTTACAAAGTAACGTTAACAAAGTAACGTTTACAAAGTAACGTTAACAAAGTAACGTTAACAAAGTAACGTTTACAAAGTAACGTTTACAAAGTAACGTTAACAAAGTAACGTTAACAAAGTAACGTTTACAAAGTAACGTTAACAAAGTAACGTTAACAAAGTAACGTTAACAAAGTAACGTTAACAAAGCAACGTTAACAAAGTAACGTTAACAAAGTAGCGTTACTGCTGAGTAACAGGATCACTGTATTAATACTCACTGAAGAAAAGTATCTGAATACTCTCTTCTTTGAAGGTGGAAGAAGTAATTATACTTCAGTAGAAGTACTATTAACACAGTGTTACTACTTCACTGCTTTAAAATGAGTGTTTAGTTTCAGGGTTAATTTAATTTCTTCCTCTCAGTTTCTGGATCAGAACCCTGTGTATTCATACATGAATACATAAATAAATAAATACATGTTGCAGTGCCAGCAGAAGCATCTCAATGAGAGCAGCTCATCAAAGCAGAAGACAGAAACAACTGACCTCAAACTGTCGTCTGAGCGTGTCTGTGGTCAGAAGTGTCCCAAGCTGTGGGATTGGGACCCCTCAAAGGGTCGCAAGATAAATCTACGGGGTCAAACACGAGGAGAGAATCAAACACTGTAATAGGTTTCGTTTTGTTTTATTAATTTTAATTGTATGTATTTAATATTTAATAATGTCTGGATGTGTGTGTTTATGCTGGGACAACATTCCACGGACATCCTTGTTGTTTAATTCAACCTTTCAATGTTGATTTCCTGATCTGTTCTATTTTGCTGTTTAAAAGAATTAAATGAAGTAAAAAAAAAAAAAAAAATTCTTTTGGACTTAATAGTTAAATTGTTCAGACTTTACATAATTCCAGGCAGCTAAAGACATTTTAATGAGTGTTTTTTTTAATACAAAACCACCGTTTAAACTCTGACACTCTGCAGCAACTCTTTTTAATTTATTTACAACAATCAATACTTCTAAATGACTGCATGTTGGTCCACGTTTGTTTTAACAAGAGAACAAGAGAATCAGCATCTATTTGTGCTTAATGTTGAACCACAAAGTGTAAAGAGAAGAAGTACTGCAACACGCTGCAGCTGCTCCGCTGGTTCCCTTCGGAGATGATTTCTAACTTTGTCTCGGTGTAAATCTCTGTCAGGACGAGGAGGTAGAGGAGGAGGAGAAAGATGAAGAGGACGAGCTGGAGCTTTGGTCCGGAGGGATTCAAGCTCAGCTCGGCCTCTGACAGGGTAGAGGCTTCATCTGGGTCACCCAGTTAGAGTGGAGGCGACTGTGGCTCCGTGTTTAGTATGCCCCTCTTTCAATGAAAGGGTTGGTGGTTCAAACCCTGTCTCCGCTAGTCCATGTCAATGTGTCCTTGAGCAAGACACTGAACCCCTAACTGCTCCCTGCTCCTGTGACTACGGTGTAGAGAGCAAACATGTAAGTCGCTTTGGATAAAAGTGTCAGTTAAATGAAATATGTGTCCTAGATCAATAAGTTTGTGTCCTAGATCAATAAGTTAGTGTCCGAGATCAATAAGTTTGTGTCCTAGATCAATAAGTTAGTGTCCGAGATCAATAAGTTTGTGTCCTAGATCAATAAGTTAGTGTCCGAGATCAATAAGTTTGTGTCCTAGATCAATTATTATGCATTCATCTGTCGTTCTCGGAAAAATTTGAAACGCACAGAAACATCGTTGTGCATCTTTTTTAATCAGCACTTAATAATCCAATAAAAACTGATTCACATCCTCATGAAATACATCAATGTTCTATATTTCTGATGAATTAATCAAATATGACAAATAAATCATGTATGAAATACAATTTCATGTTTTACACCATCGAGATCTTTAATCACTAATAATTACGCAGCCTTATGAACAAAAACAATGTTCATTATATCCTCAGAATTAAAACCCAAATGCATAATATATTATATTTAATAATGTGAACTTTTCAAACACTAAATGTCACAGGTTTCTCAAATATTGCTACAAAGTAAATATTTTCATCCCAAAGTAACTTGTGATTTATCCATTCAGACTTTCTTTTATCTCTAAACTATAAAAACAACTTTATGATGGAATGTGTTTTAGGAAATAAACAATTAAATGTTATAATGGTCGTAAGTCTGAATACAGAAGGTTATAAATCCAATCGTTTGATTTCATAAATGAGAGAAATAGAATGATCTCAATATTACACAGTTTATAATCATATATATATATATATATATATATATATATATATATATATATATATATATATATATATATATATATATAAAAGAGCATTAAATCAATATTTACATACAGCAATATGTGTAACTTTTTAAATAAACAGCTTATATGGAGCAGTGAATGAGAACAGTTATAACACGTCTTTATTACCTGAGAGCAACACACCATGAGCATCATATATTTATTAGACTCGTTTGTATTAATTAACTTCAGAGTTCAGAGAATAAAAGTCCAAAACAACACGGAAGGTTTCGTTTTAATTGAAATATTGTCTTAGTTTTCTATAAAAGAAACTGGCGTCAGATTGTTTAAAACTTCAGTTCATCTGAACTTCCACAAACTTGATGTAGAACGAGTTATTGTTGATGTTGATGTTTACGGTCGGAAAAGAAGTCCGATGACGTCATCATCTGTTCAGCGTCCGGTGTAGATGAAGTCTGGGAGAAATATGTATTTATTTTATGTTCATATATTCATATATATATATATATATATATATATATATACATATATATATATATATATATGTATATATATATATATATATATATGTATATATATATATATATATATATATATACATATATATATATATATATATATATATATATATATATATTTATATATATATTTATTTATATCAATATTTACATTGACAGACTCACCCCGGCAGTACTCTGGGTTGAAGTTCTCGTAGATGGGGTAAAGAGGATTCTCTTGTTCACTGCGATGTTTTCTGGCTCTGAGGACGTCACGAACACACTGATGCAGGAAGGAGTACTGGCACTGAAACATGGGAAGACAGCTTCATGAATATATGTATCGGTCTGGGGGTAAGGGTTTAGGTTATCTTGGTCTGGGGGTAAGGGTATAGGTAGCCTTGGTCTGGGGGTAAGGGTTTAGGTTACCTTGGTCTGGGGGTAAGGGTATAGGTAACCTTGGTCTGGGGTTAAGGGTATAGGTAACCTTGGTCTGGGGGTAAGGGTATAGGTTACCTTGGTCTGGGGGTAAGGGCACCTTGGTCTGGGGTTAAGGGTATAGGTAACCTTGGTCTGGGGGTAAGGGTATAGGTTACCTTGGTCTGGGGGTAAGGGCACCTTGGTCTGGGGTTAAGGGTATAGGTAACCTTGGTCTGGGGGTAAGGGTATAGGTTACCTTGGTCTGGGGGTAAGGGCACCTTGGTCTGGGGTTAAGGGTATAGGTAACCTTGGTCTGGGGGTAAGGGTATAGGTTACCTTGGTCTGGGGGTAAGGGCACCTTGGTCTGGGGTAAGGGTATAGGTTACCTTGGTCTGGGGGTAAGGGCACCTTGGTCTGGGGTAAGGGTATAGGTAACCTTGGTCTGGGGGTAAGGGTATAGGTAACCTTGGTCTGGGGGTAAGGGTTTAGGTTACCTTGGTCGGGGGGTAAGGGTTTACGGTACCTTGGTCTGGGGGTAAGGGTACCTTGGTCTGGGGTAAGGGTATAGGTTACCTTGGTCTGGGGGTAAGGGTCTAGGGTACCTCAGTCTGGGGGTAAGGGTCTAGGGTACCTCGGTCTGGGGGGTAGGTTTAGGGTACCTTGGTCTGGGGGGTAGGTTTAGGGTACCTCGGTCTGGTGGGTAAGGTTTTTGGGTACCTCGGTCTGGTGGGTAAGTTTAGGGTACCTTGGTCTGGGGGTAAGGGTCTAGGCAGGGCCGGCGATTGCTATAGGCGAACTAGGCGACTGCCTAGGGCGACAAATGGATTGGGGGCGCCCTCACCACGCGACCGTGCGGTGGGGGGCGGCGAGCAGGGACGATTCAGCTGTGAGTTTTCTCATCAAGTACCGAGAGACACGCATATTGAGAAACGGGCGCTGTAAACATCTTAACGCTCATTGGCCAAGACACGTCACATCTAAGATGTTCTATTACGGAGATGAGAACAACTCGGCCAAAAATCTGATTTTTTTTGTCGAGAAAACGGGACGCTGATTGGCCAAGACTCAACACGTCACATCAAAGATCTTCTATTGCAAAGATGGCTCACTCCAAAAAAAAGTTTGTGCGGTTTGAAAAATGTGCGCGATCTGAAAAATAAATGTATTGCGCGGCCACTTTGACTGGCGCGTGACATTTGCAAAAATGAAGCGGTCTAAACCATCTGGAGAACAGGGACGAAAAAAGGAAGAAGAGGAAAAGAAATAGATATAGAGGTAAGTCTTCTGATCTCAGCCATCAAGGTGTCAATCGAAATACATTTATTATTGTGCATCACCTAATATTGGACATTTCATTGCCGTCACTTAGGCTAGCTATAGCTAGCTAGCAACTGTTACTTTGCTAATTTGCTACATAGGCTATTACTAGCAAACGTAACTTCACTGATAACCTACATGGATGCACATGGCAAAAGACCAGTATATGGATACTGTATGCTAGTTATGAACAGTACAGTTGCTGTCTACATTCATTATAAATGGCATAAGTTCTGTTTAATGAATTCACAACTAGCAGGTGCATACACACACAGTAACCATTTTGGGGATAGTGGTGGTGTTCACCCTTCTGTACAGTTCCTCCTCAGGAATATACTAAAATGTATATGTGTGTTGTTTTTTTTTATTAAATTGGCCAGATGCATTTTTTCTGGCAAATCTTTTTTGCTGGAGAAAGGACGCCTGATTCGCCTCCCTCTGAACTTTGTAAGTAGCCTACACAACTAGTACTATTGTTGCTGTTTTTGTTATTGTTATTATTTTTACTTTCATAATCACATCACATTAATACTACTAATTGTAGTCAGTAGCATTATTTAGCCTTGTAGCAGTGGTGGCAGTAATTGTAATTGATCTACTACAAGTTACATGGTCAGATAAAATGTATTTGTACAATGCAACTATGTGGTAGGATGATAGAAATGACCAAATGCAATTGTGTAACAAACAGCATGGATGAACTCTGTTTAAATACAGCTGCAGGAGAAGGGACATCCAGTAGTACTCAAGGGGCCAGTAACACACAGGCCAGGAACACACAGCCTGCATCAGGTGAGTCTATTTAATAGTATTTATTCAAGCCACATTCATACTTTAAAGTACAATAGAAACATGTTAGCATGTATTAAATACAATAGCCTGTTCAACCACATTCATGATCATCTCACTTATTATATTAAACACCGCTTGTCTAGCAGTTAAGTTAATATATGTCTCTTCAGTGATGTACAGTATTGTGTGTGTCTGTGGGGGAGGGGGGGGGGGCAAAACTAAATCTTGCCTAGGGCAACCAAAGGGCTAGAGCCGGCCCTGGGTCTAGGGTACCTCAGTCTGGGGGTAAGGGTCTAGGGTACCTCAGTCTGGGGGTAAGGGTCTAGGGTACCTCGGTCTGGGGGTAAGGGTTAGGGTACCTCGGTCTGGGGGTAAGGGTCTGGGGTACCTCGGTCTGGGGGTAAGGGTCTGGGGTACCTCGGTCTCGGGGTAAGGGTCTGGGGTACCTCGGTCTGGAGGTAAGGGTCTGGGGTACCCCGGTCTGGAGGTAAGGGTCTGGGGTACCTCAGTCTGGAGGTAAGGGTCTGGGGTACCTCGGTCTGGGGGTAAGGGTCTGGGGTACCTCGGTCTGGAGGTAAGGGTCTGGGGTACCCCGGTCTGGAGGTAAGGGTCTGGGGTACCTCGGTCAGGAGGTAAGGTTTTTGGATACCTCGGTCTGGGGGTAAGGGTCTGGGGTACCCCGGTCTGGAGGTAAGGGTCTGGGGTACCCCGGTCTGGAGGTAAGGGTCTGGGGTACCCCGGTCTGGAGGTAAGGGTCTGGGGTACCTCGGTCTGGACCATGTGTTGACGGTGCAGGCGGAGGTCGAACACGCAGCCGTACAGGTCGATGGTTCCTTTAGAGTCCAACTGCTGCAGAACCCGATCCAACGCGATGAAGGTCCCTGTACGGCCAACACCAGCACTAACACACACACACACACACACACACACACACACACACACACACACACACACACAAGCTTAAGCATGACTATAAAAACAACTGATTTTTGTTAACGTCGCAGGCCGTCATTTCCTCAATAGGATGGACACACACACACATGCACACACACACGCACACACACACACACACACACACCTGCAGTGCACGACGGTGGCCCCGGTGCTGGGCGACCGGTCCACGTAGTCCCGGACCGTCCTGACGAACTGGACCAGGGACTGCGTGCTCTCCGGCACGCCGTGGTCGGGCCACACCGTGTAGTGGAAGTGACGCAGCACCCGAGGGTAACTGCAGCCGGCGTCCTGCGGGGGGCAGTGATCAGGTAAGTGATCAGGTCAGTGATCAGGTCAGTGATCAGGTCAGTGATCAGGTCATTGATCTCTATGGGGTGTCGGGTACCGAGGTGATCTTGAGCTCCCGGATGGTCCACTCCGGCAGGATGGACTCGGACAGCATCTGGACCACCAGGTCTCCGTAGTACAGCGGCTCCCGGTCCGCGGGCCAGTATTGATCACACTTCACCTGGACATTGTGACTATATTATTATATTATTATATTCATATTCATCCTGCTCTGGAGAACGAAGCAAGTGAAATATATATTTGTTAAATATGTTTTATTCATTGAATAAATATACTAAAACTTTGTGTTGGTATTTTTCACTATAAAACTAAATGTAAATCAAAGTAATTAATGAATCACTATTTTGATTATTGGTTTAATTATAAAAATAATAAATTACAATATTCATAATAATAATTAATATAATAGCAGCCCTCATAGTTATTTGTATGTACTTTTCAGTTTATTATGTTTCTCAGAAAATATTTCAAATAATCAACTTTTCTCATATGTTATTCATAGTTTTTGTTGCAATTTTTATTTTATTTCTTTAGTTATTTTTCTTCGTTTTTATCGGGAAAATAACTAATTTGACAGTGTTTACAACACACACATTCTGATCTGACGAATGAATCATTAAAATAATCTATAGTATATGAACTATAATAACAGTAGCAGCTCTCGTAGATCTTTTTATAGGTTTTGGTTCATATTTCATATTTAATCTCTTGTCTTGTGAGACGTGAAAGTTGAACATCGAGTCTGAACTGAAACATTTTAAATGTGATCGAATGTGTTAAGCTCCGCCCTCAGCGAACATCTGAGAAAACAAAAACAAACTCACGCGTCCTTTCTCCACGCACTGCGTCACCATGACGACGTTGTGCACGCCGTGCTCCCACAGCATGCGCCAGAAATCATCTTTAGTGCCGGGAAGAGAACCCTGAGACGCCACGTACTCCCTCCGGTAGTTATGACCCTACACACACACATACAGACACACACACACACACACACAGGTG
>NC_136608.1:18099440-18104440 GCF_910589615.1 Taurulus bubalis | reverse complement strand
TCGTAGTCTCCGGAGGCGGGACCAGACCACAACAGCTCCACCGTGTCATTGGTCGGGCCTTGCTTGACGGACAGGTGAGTGGGCCGCTCCGGAGCTGGAGGAGGACAACAACAACGTTAGCTGTTGATGTGAACGGTCGATGTTTACTCGTTAACTGCGGTTCTATCTGACTCACAGGTGCGCCCGAATGCCGAGATGTTATTGGTCAGTTCCCCGCTGTGTGTGATGACCTCAGCGCGGTACAGCCTACCAGGGACGAGCCCTGAGAACATGTGACTCTCAAGCTCCGCCCCCAGCATCTGGGCTGCCAGAGAGGCTCCAAAGCCGTCGTACAGGACCACCTGAAAACACAAAGACACAGGTAAAAGTACAACATGTAGCTCTGAGACGTAGTGGAGTACAAGTACAACATGTAGCTCTGAGATGTAGTACAGTAAAAATTACTATATATACTTAGATATCATCGAAAGTAGCAAATGAAAATAAGTGAAGTACCTAAAATGTGTACTTAAATGTACTAGTCACACTCTGTGTACAGTAGCTGCATCTCTTCACCAGCTAACTAGATAAATAATAATAATAATAATAATAATAATAATAATAATAATAATAACAATAATAATAATAATAATAATAATAATAATAATAAGGATGAAGGACCTGGTAGCGGCTGCAGCTTCCCTCTCCGTGCTGCCAGCTGACCGACAGTCTGTCCGTCCGCCCTGAACTCTGAACCTCAAGAGACGACACTGGAGACGGGACTGATGATGATGATGATGATGATGATGATGATGATGATGATGATGATGATGATGATGATGATGAATGAAAATGTAGAGAGAAAAAAAAGATAACTGATAAAAAGACCATAGAGTGGTAACACCGTGTTTAAAGTGGTAACACTGTATTTAAAGCCTCTTAAAATGAAAACACCGTATTTAACGGCTCTTAAAGTGATAGCAACATGTTTAAAGGCTCCTCAAGTGGTAACACGTCTCTTACTGACCCGTTCTGGCCATCACAGCGGAGTCGCTGCTCATGTCTCGGCTCCAGCTCACCACCTGCAGTCGGTACAGACTTCCTGCTCGCAGCCCGGTGAAAACACAGCTGTCTGCAGCTGGACCCACTTTCTGCAGGTCCACCGGCTCGCCCAGCGCCTGCAGCACAGTCCACCATGTTATATATATATGAAATACAATTACATCAAAGTATCAGCATTGTTTTCTCCACTGACACTAAAGAAAAGTATACATTTCTCAAATAGTCTATGTTTACTTCTATATAATAAGTTTTATTTCACGTTGAATCTGTCCCACCTGCCGATGCTCCTTCCTGCTGCCGGCGATCTCCGGCCTGTGATTGGCTGTCGCCTCTGCGACGGCGTAGAGCGACAGGTCGTAGCGGTCGACGTGACCTTGGGAGGGACGCCAGGAGAAGGAGAGCGAGGAGGTGTTGGACGAGGTGACGGTCAGATTGCTGACTGCAGCCGGCCCTGAAGCGGTGAATGTAAGCCGTTAGTAATCAATAGATCAGAAACCGATCGATTGTGCGTCGTGACGTCGCGACTCACGGGTTTGTCCCTCCGCGGCGACGCTCAGTGACGCGACGCCGCCGCTGAGCGTCGCCACCTTCACGCCGTACCACGTCCCCGACGTCAGGCCCTCCAGGCGCTCGCTGCGACTCCCCGCAGAGACCGACCGATTGGCCAGGAGGGCGCCGGCCTCGTCCAATAGCTGCAGGCGGTAGCCGTCGTACACGCCCACGGGCCTCTCCCAGCTCACGGTCAGGCTGTGGGTGGTGTGGTCGTTGTCCGCCTGCAGGGCTGTGACTCTGGCCGGAGCTGGAGCGCAAAAACAACAAAAAACAACAAAAAACAACGATCATCAATATCAATATCGAACGCAGTTTTTCTCTATAATTTAAATCGATCAATCGGGGGCGGGGGTCTCACCGGTTCTGCCGGCGGCTGTGTTGCTATTGGTCAGCTTCCCGCTCAGTGATTGGACGGTGATGGTGTAGGCGTGGCCTGGAGTCAGATCCAGGAAGTCCAGGGAGGAGACGTGTTTCGGGACGGGGCGGGTTTCGATGACGACGCCGTCCTGGAGACAGGAAGTGACAACACAATATTCATGGGCCGATCAATTCACCACCTATCCATCGATCGATCAATCGGTGAAGCTGTTGTCTCTTCAGTTACAAACGGAAGCATCAATCACATGTAGTTTCTCTTCATTTCTCTCTCGTGGAGTTCCTCAGGGATCAACTGTAGGCCCCTTTTTGTTCTTCTTTTTTTACATAATATCGTTTTGTTTTTTAAACAATTCTTCTCAGAGTCACGCAGACGACACTTTTTTACTGAGAAAAAAAAATTGTTTTTCCTTGAGTTTTCACTTACTGAACCAACAAAAGGCTAAAAGATGTTATTGAAAAGACGCTTTTAAGTACGATTTGAATCAGGACTTTGACTTGTCATGGAGTATTTTTCACATTCGTACCTTTAAGTCTATTACACACAAAATAACTGTGTATATCACATAAAGGCGGCTGGACTCACCGCGGTGGACAAGGAGACGATGTACATGTCCAGGTCTCCGTCTCCAGGAGTCCAGGAGACCAGCAGCCCGGCGACAGAGTCCGTGAGTCCGGCCCGAGGAGCCAGGTGGAGGTTCCCGGCTGCACTGGGACCTGGAGGGGAAGAGTCCGGGTTCAGCAACAAAACCCAACAGACCAGCCGGACTCCAGGTGTTCTGAACCCAGGTGCGTCCTCGGCGCCTCACCTGTCCGACCCTCGATGAACTGCGCTCTCTGGTTCGGGCCGCTGAACGTCGACACCACGATCTTGTAGAGGCGCCCCGGGGTCAGAGAGGTCAGCCGGTGGCGCCGCGCCGCGCTGCCCAGCGCCGCCGGAGGGAAGACGCGAGTGTCGTTGAAGAGCAGAGTCACCTGAGACGAGGACCAGAGGATACTTCTGACCACAGTTCATCATGAATATACTTCTGACCACAGTTCATCATAAATATACTTCTGACCACAGTTCATCATAAATATACTTCTGACCACAGTGTACATGTTCATAAATATACTTCTGACCACAGTTCATCATAAATATACTTCTGATCACAGTTCATCATGAATATACTTCTGACCACAGTTCATCATGAATATACTTCTGACCACAGTTCATCATAAATATACTTCTGACCACAGTGTACATGTTCATAAATACTTATGATCACAATATATATGTTAATAAATAGTTATGATCACAGTTTAAATGGTAATAAATACTTATGATCACAGTTTAAATGTTTCTTCATAGATAATGTTAGCAATAAAATAATACAAGATGAGAGAAAAACTGAAAGTCTGAAACATATGAAGTAAATCCATATTGATTTCGTCTCACACACCTCGTAGTGGTCCACGTCTCCGGGGGCGGGGCTCCAGGTGACGGACAGCTCACCTGTTCCCGCGTTGCTGAGCGACAGATTCCCGACCGCCGCGGGAACTTCAGGAAAAAGGAAAACGTTGAACTCATCAGCGATGGAGACACGAAGAGGAATGAATACAATAATGAACATAATAATGAATGTAACAATAAGCATAACAAGCCTCACATGTGCGTCCGTCGGTGGAGACGCTGGCGACGTAGTCCCCGCTCCAGGTCTCCACGGTGACGGTGTAGAGTCTGCCCGGCGACAGCGACGAGAAGACGCACTCGTTGTGTCCGGCGGAGACGCTCTGGTTCTGCAGGACGCTGTTGTTGAACCGGATCAGAACCACGTAGCGGTCCAGGTCCCCGGCTGCGTGGCGCCAGTACACCTGAACACAACACGGCTCTGAGTCCAGTACACCTGAACACAACACGGCTCTGAGTCCAGTACACCTGAACACAACACGGCTCTGAGTCTAGTACACCTGAACACAACACGGCTCTGAGTCTAGTACACCTGAACACAACACGGCTCTGAGTCCAGTACACCTGAACACAACACGGCTCTGAGTCCAGTACACCTGAACGCAACACGGCTCTGAGTCCAGTACACCTGAACGCAACACGGCTCTGAATCCAGTACACCTGAACGCAACACGGCTCTGAGTCCAGTACACCTGGGAATAAATGCTTCTGAGTCCACTTTAACTGTTGTGTTATAATTGTATAATGAACATGTTTATCTGAGAGACAAGCTCACCTTGAGGAAGTCGTCTCTTGCAGAGTGAACAGCTGTTGGGTTTTGAACGGTGGCCGGTTCTACAAAATAAATAAATAAATAAAGTATATCGTTACTTCACTTCCTGAATCGCTTTGGTTCCTTTAACCTGTGAAATAAAGAAGTCAAAGTGAAGTGGTGAGCAAAGCGTCCTCACGTGTGCGCGCCGGCACCGCGGTGGCGTTCTCCAGGCCGCCGCTCCTCGACACGATGACCACGGAGTACAGCCGCCCGGCGACCAGCGAGCTGAAGGAGCACTCGGGCGGCGAGGAGCGCGACACGGCCAGCGCGTGCACGGTGCGAGTCCCGTCCCGGAGACGGACCGTGTAGCCGTCCACCACGCCGGCCGCCGGGCGCCACGACACCCGCAGGACGTCCGACCGGCCGCCGTTAGAGGCCGACACCTCGGAGACCGAGGCGGGGGCTGAGGGTCAGAGGTCAACGTGAGTCCAGAGAAGGTTTCATTTACATTAAATGATATATAATTATGAGTAATACAACATTAGAGTTAGGAGTTCTGTAAGCTCAATAATTGCATCTCATAAAATGTAAATAATTATACTAAATTGTACAAATAAAATCCTCACTATTATTATTATAATACAAAATGAAAGTGGAGGGTTCTGTAAATCCAATAAGCGTACCTCATTAAATAAAATAACACTTTAAAAATAATAGTAATAATAATTAATAAAGTTTAAAGCTATATTTACATTCATAGTGGAGATTCAAAAAGTTTATGATTCTTTTAGGGATTTGAGAAACTTGAGTTTATTTAAAAGGAACTCT
>NC_136608.1:18089440-18096940 GCF_910589615.1 Taurulus bubalis | reverse complement strand
ATTTGTGTTTCACGTCATAAATGTTTTTAATTATAATTATAATAATAATTATTAATTATAATTATAATAATTGTTCCTGTTTCTTCTGTCATGTGTTTCCTTAGATGTATTTATGTATATCTGTCATGTATATGTATATATATATATATATATATATATATATATATATATATATATATGTATGTATATATATACATATATATATATATATATATATATATATATATATATATATATATATATATATATATATATATATATATATATATATATATATTTCAGCAGTCTCACCTGTCCTTCCCTCACAGCGGCTCTCGGTCGCTCGTCCTCCGCTCTCTACTCTCAGCACAGCGCTGTAGCTTCTTCCAGGCGTTAGTCCCGTCCCGTTGAAGATGAAGTGAACGGCCTCTCGGTCCAGAGCGGCGCTGACTAACTGCTGGGAGCCGTCGAAGAGGAGCAGCCTGTAGCTCTCCCATCGACCAGCGGGGGGCGACCAAGAGAGGAAGAGGCCGCCGGAGGAAGAGGAGGAGGGAGAGAGGAAGAGGAGGGACGCCGCCGCCGGAGCTGGAGACCAGATGAAGCAAAGATGAAGAGGAGAGGAGGAGAGATGAAGAGGAGATGAGATGAGATGAAGACGAAATGAAGACGAGATGTAGACGAGATGAAGATGAGATGAAGAGGAGAGGAGGAGAGATGAAGACGAGATGAAGATGAGATGAAGAGGAGAGGAGGAGAGATGAAGAGGAGATGAAGACGAGATGAAGAAGAGATGAAGAGGAGAGGAGGAGAGATGAAGAGGAGATGAAGACGAGATGAAGACGAGATGGAGACGAGATGAAGACAAGATGAAGAGGAGAGGAGGCGAGATGAAGACGAGATGGAGAGGAGAGGAGACGAGACGAGATGAAGACGAGATGTAGACGAGATGAAGATGAGATGAAGAGGAGGAGAGATGAAGACGAGATGAAGAGGAGAGGAGGAGGAGGCGAGATGAAGAGGAGATGAAGACGAGCTGGAGACGAGATGAAGAGGAGAGGAGAGATGAAAAGGAGATGAAGACGAGATGAAGAGGAGAGGAGGCGAGATGAAGAGGAGAGGAGAGGATACGAGATGAAGACGAGATGAAGACGAGATGAAGATGAGATGAAAAGGAGAGGAGGAGAGATGAAGACGAGATGAAGATGAGATGAAGACGAGCTGGAGACGAGATGAAGAGGAGAGGAGGAGAGATGAAGAGGAGATGAAGACGAGATGAAGACGAGAGGAGGAGGAGGCGAGATGAAGAGATGAAGACGAGAGGAGAGGAGACGAGATGAAGACGAGATGAAGACGAGATGAACACGAGATGAAGATGAAAAGAAGACCAGATGAAGACTAGATGAATATGAGATGAAGACCAGATGAAGAGGAGATGAATATGAGATGAAGACCAGATGAAGAGGAGATGAATATGAGATGAAGACCAGATGAAGAGGAGATGAGACGAGATGAAGATGAAGATGAGACGAGGTGAGACGAGATGATACGAGATGAAGACAAGATAAGACAAGATGAGACAAGATGAAGACGAGATGAGACAAGATGAGACGAGATGAAGACGAGATGAAGAGGAGATGAAGACGAGATGAAGAGGAGATGAAGAGGAGATGAAGACGAGATGAATATGAGATGAAAACGAGATGAAGAGGAGACGAGATGAAGACGAGATGAAGACGAGATGAAGATGAAGACGAGATGAACACGAGATGAATATGAGATGAAGACGAGATGAAGAGGAGAGGAGGCGAGATGAAGACGAGATGAAGACGAGAGGAGAGGAGACGAGATGAAGACGAGATGTAGACGAGATGAAGATGAGATGAAGAGGAGGAGAGATGAAGACGAGATGAAGAGGAGAGGAGGAGGAGGCGAGATGAAGAGGAGATGAAGACGAGCTGGAGACGAGATGAAGAGGAGAGGAGAGATGAAAAGGAGATGAAGACGAGATGAAGAGGAGAGGAGGCGAGATGAAGAGGAGAGGAGAGGATACGAGATGAAGACGAGATGAAGACGAGATGAAGATGAGATGAAAAGGAGAGGAGGAGAGATGAAGACGAGATGAAGATGAGATGAAGACGAGCTGGAGACGAGATGAAGAGGAGAGGAGGAGAGATGAAGAGGAGATGAAGACGAGATGAAGACGAGAGGAGGAGGAGGCGAGATGAAGAGATGAAGACGAGAGGAGAGGAGACGAGATGAAGACGAGATGAAGACGAGATGAACACGAGATGAAGATGAAAAGAAGACCAGATGAAGACTAGATGAATATGAGATGAAGACCAGATGAAGAGGAGATGAATATGAGATGAAGACCAGATGAAGAGGAGATGAATATGAGATGAAGACCAGATGAAGAGGAGATGAGACGAGATGAAGATGAAGATGAGACGAGGTGAGACGAGATGATACGAGATGAAGACAAGATAAGACAAGATGAGACAAGATGAAGACGAGATGAGACAAGATGAGACGAGATGAAGACGAGATGAAGAGGAGATGAAGACGAGATGAAGAGGAGATGAAGAGGAGATGAAGACGAGATGAATATGAGATGAAAACGAGATGAAGAGGAGACGAGATGAAGACGAGATGAAGACGAGATGAAGATGAAGACGAGATGAAGACGAGATGAATATGAGATGAAGACGAGATGAAGAGGAGAGGAGGCGAGATGAAGACGAGATGAAGACGAGAGGAGAGGAGACGAGATGAAGACGAGATGTAGACGAGATGAAGATGAGATGAAGAGGAGGAGAGATGAAGACGAGATGAAGAGGAGAGGAGGAGGAGGCGAGATGAAGAGGAGATGAAGACGAGCTGGAGACGAGATGAAGAGGAGAGGAGAGATGAAAAGGAGATGAAGACGAGATGAAGAGGAGAGGAGGCGAGATGAAGAGGAGAGGAGAGGATACGAGATGAAGACGAGATGAAGACGAGATGAATATGAGATGAAGACGAGATGAAGACGAGATGAGACGAGGTGAGACGAGGTGAGACGAGGTGAGACGAGATGAAGACGAGATGAAGACGAGATGAGACGAGGTGAGACGAGATGAATATGAGATGAAGACAAGATGAAGACGAGATGAAGACAGGATAAAGAGGAGATGAAGATAAGATGAAGACGAGATGAAGATGAGATAAAGATGAGATGAAGAAACAAAGAGAAAACAACAACAGCAGCTAACCTGTCCTGACGGTGACTTCTGATTGGCTCGTCAGCGCTCCGCTCCTGGACGTCACCTTGACCCGATAGGCCGAGCCGGGAGTCAGCTGATCGACGACGAGCTCCGTTTGCTCCGGCGGGAGCGTCGCCTCCCAGGAAGCCGTCCCATTGGTCGAGAGTGCGACGACGAGGCCGTCCAGGTCGCCCTCAGGCCGTTGCCACGACAACGACAAGCTAGTGCCGTTGCTATGGTCGGCAGTGAGGTTGACGACGGGGGCGGGGCCTAGGAGAGAAGATTTACATATCAGATGTATTTTACTTCTTCTTCTTCTTCTTCTTCTTCTTCTTCTTCTTCTTCTTCTTCTTCTTCTTCTCTCTTTACCTGTCTGACCGGCCGTCGTCCGGCTGTTCTGCAGCCCTCCGGCCTCCGTCACCATGGTGACGTTGTACAGCCGCCCCGGCGTCAGGTGTGTGAGTGTGTGTTGCGTCGCCGTGCTCTCCAACGTCTCGTTGCTCAGCAGACCTGCAGAAGAAGAAAAAGGTCACGTGACACCACGGGTATAACAGGAAGTACTTTCCACCAAAATAAAAGCATGGTCATATTGGAAAAAACATGATGTGTTTTTATATCTGTATTTCTGCAACAATATTCATATTGTTTCTGTTATATTTGTACGGTAATATACAAGGACATATTATATATAATACCTTTTTTATATATATATATATATATTTCTATTTTATTTGTATTTTTTTCTGTTGTATATTTCTATCAAAATAAAAGCATAATAATAAGAAAGCATTTGTTACCACTAGCTCCAGTTTTCGGGGGAAAAGGATGGTGTAAATATGTGTTTGGGGTAAGTCGCACCATTATGTCCAGTTATAAACCAGTTAACCATTAAGTTATAAACCAGTTACCAGTAAGTTACAAGCCAGTTAACCAGTAAGTTATGAACCAGTTAACCAGTAAGGTATAAGCCAGTTAACCAGTAAGTTATAAGCCAGTTAACCAGTAAATTATGAACCAGTTAACCAGTAAGTTATGAACCAGTCAACCAGTAAGTTTTAAACCAGTTAACCAGTAAGTTATGAACCAGTTAACCAGTAAGTTATAAGCCAGTTAACCAGTAAGTTATAAGCCAGTTAACCAGTAAATTATGAACCAGTTAACCAGAAAGTTATAAGCCAGTTAACCAGTAAATTATGAACCAGTTAACCAGTAAGTTATAAACCAGTTAACCAGTAAGTTCTTCTCAAACGTACCAGTTTGATCCCACAGCTGCAGCCTGAAGCGTTGCGTTCTTCCTGGGCCGGCCTGCCAGGAAACACCCAGGCTGCTGGAGGTCCTGGAGGTCACGGACAGGCCGCTCACCGGGGACGGCTCTGATGGTACAACACACACACACACACACACGCACACACACACACACACACCTACACACACACACGGTCAGAACCTGCAAGATGTCATCTGGTTTCACAAGAATCCAATGAGGATCGTTAAGAAGAACTCTCTAGAACTAGACCACCTTCTCTCTGGTGGTCTGGTTACTGATGGAGGTCTATAGAGGACCAGGACTACATGAGGTCTATAGAGGACTAGGACTACATGAGGTCTATAGAGGACCAGGACTACATGAGGTCTATAGAGGACCAGGACTACATAAGGTCTATAGAGGACCAGGACTACATGAGGTCTATAGAGGACCAGGACTACATGAGGTCTATAGAGGACCAGGACTACATGAGGTCTATAGAGGACCAGGACTACATGAGGTCTATAGAGGACCAGGACTACATGAGGTCTATAGAGGACCAGGACTACATGAGGTCTATAGAGGACCAGGACTACACTGAGACCAGGACCAGGACTACACTGAGACTGGTTCAGGCTTCATCTCTGACTTGAATCTCTTGAAGTGTTTTGAGGTTCAGGATCTTTCTCTTCAGATCCCTGCTTCATGGTTGGTGTGTGTGTGTGTTTTTTTTCCCATAATGCCTCTCTGCGTGTGTTTTTGCGGTGAGCTCTAACAATATAATCAGCCGGCGCCATCTTTGCCCCACTGAGACAAACAAACAGCCAAGTGCCTGCTGTCAATGAGGTTTATGGCAGAAACCAAGGAGCTGCTGCTGCACCGCTGCCTCCATTTACCAGTGAGTTCATGCTATTGTGGGACTTTGTTTTACAGGGACAGTTTTAAAGGGTCAGTTTTTTGGGGACAGTTTTACAGGGTCAGTTTTACAGGGACAGTTCTACAGGCACAGTTCTACAGGGACAGTTTTACAGGGACAGTTTTACAGGGACAGTTCTACAGGGACAGTTTTACAGGGACAGTTTTACAGGGACAGTTCTACAGGGACAGTTCTACAGGGACAGTTTTACAGGGACAGTTCTACAGGGACAGTTTTACAGGGACAGTTCTACAGGGACAGTTTTACAGGGACAGTTTTACAGGGACCAAAGTCTCTCAATAACACCAACACACTGACAGCTGCTGTGTTCTGAGAGCTAACATCACTGTTTTTGTGAATGGAGTCTGGTGTCTTTGAAGAGATCAGATTACGGCTTTAAGAGGTGTAAATATTCTAAATATAGCGTGCACTTAAAGGGATACTGATTCTTTTAGTTGTCTAAAAATAGTAAAATGGATCGCACAAATAGAGCTTTTTCACTTTGTAGGACGTCCTGTTTTTTATCTATTAAGGTCTCTTTTCTATCGTTAGTACAGTAAAGATAAAACAGTTTAAGCAGATTAAAGGGAATCTTTAAGTGACTATTAATAATATATTGGTCCAAAAACTTTAACTCCTCATATGAAACCACATATACAGCACATATAAACCACCTCGTATCACCAAGAGATGATTAATAAATGCAATACACTAGTGGTCAAGTGCATTCATTAATAATGCTCATTATATGTATTAATGAGTATGATTTGTATCTTAGATCCCATGACAACTGAGCCAAGTTAAAAGGACATTTGACTTTAATTGCTTTTTCCATTTGAAAAACCTGGAATAATGTATTTTATGACTTTTCTTTATTTATCAGTTTTATTATTATTATTTCTTTGTGCTGCTGAACTCTCAATAAAGCTCTTTTTATCTTTCCTCACTGAATTATAGTCATACGAGTATTAAACACTGGACTAATAATATCTGCTCACAACTACAACGACGCAGCTACAATGTTTGCTTAGCCTCATAAAGCTAGCATTATAGCTGCGTCGTTAGCATTGTTAATGTAGCGATTTAAACTCCATTCAGAAAACAAGCATTGTAAAAGTCGTTCGCTTGTCGTCTTCAGACCAGAACTAAGAGAACGTGAAGTCAGACTTTTTTACTGATGCATCACTAGGTAGTTATTTCGGCGTCCTTCATTTAACTTTTGATTATTCGTGACCTCTGTGAGAGGATAAAACAAACCTGCAGAGGTCACGTGACTCTGAAGGTCATTCAGAATCAGAAGATAAGAAACAAACACCACAGAACAAGTGTTTGGCATTTTCTGAGAAGGTTAATGTCGAGACTCCCTGGTGCAGCAACACCCTGTTTCCTTCACACACACACACACACATGCACACACACACACACACACACACACACACACACACCCTTTCCCAGAGCTTCTAACAGAACAAAGAAACAATGGAAGCAGGAAATAGCTGAACCCCGAGCTCTGCCCACGATGGAAATACACACTGAGGGTGCAACTCCTGTTCTGGACGCATGCCAGCGTGGAGACACAACACACACACACACACACACACACACGGCGCCGTGAGAGGAAGCTGCGCGACTTTAACTCTGAGACAAACACACAAAGACTCAACAGAGAGGTTGTGTTTCTGTTAGAGGTCAGAGGTCACGGACACAATAGAGACCAACAGAACACAATGGAGCACTTAGGAATGAGTATAAGATACTTTACTGGAGTAGAAGCACTAACACCACTGGTCTGGTCTGAGTCTGGACTGGTTTAGGTCTGGTCTGGCAACCCTGTCTCCTAAAAATGACCTTCCCCCAGAACTAAAACGCATTCTCAATTACGTTTGATCAGAAACGTATCTCTCGCTGATTATGTTTGTGTTTGGCGTATTACAAATACGCTTAAAATTGTGTGTTTGTGTTATTGTTTTCTTGCTTTCCAGCTGAATTTAAGCATATTTTAATGGAAAAGAAAAAGGATTCCCTTTAGTAGCGGCAAGCGAAGAGGGGCGGGTGAGCCGGTAATGGCCAGTCACCTGGGTCCAAGCTTCTCTGAGTCGGGTTGTTTGGGAATGCAGCCC
>NC_136608.1:18071940-18084440 GCF_910589615.1 Taurulus bubalis | reverse complement strand
ATATGTTTCACCATGTTGAGCTGGAGATGGATCCTGAACCGACTGGGTTGAAGACAAAGAGACACCGGTCGAAGTCCCTCAATTGTATCACAAGAAGAGGAATAAATAAAAAACTATTTGGTACATAGAAAACATAAGTCCTTCAACGTTTCTCTCGTTTCTTGTCCGTCGAACGTTTCCGACTTTTCCCGTTTTTTAGCAGCAAGATCTCCGTGTTGGTTTGTGGTTTAACCGCCCGCATTGGGTTTAATAGCACTTCAACATGTCGGTTACAATGTTCGCCCATCCACAGAGCAGGTAAATGTATAATGTTCTTCGTCACTGGCATCACTGGAAACTTCTAAAAACAAGTCGACGCCGCAGCAACTAACAAAGTATTTTCATTTTAGTTTCACATTTTTATTCTGAAAGACGTCTGGCTTTGATGCGAGTAGACAAACAGCTGATAGCTGCTAACACACATGAAAAACATGTAAAAATTGTATAAAAATAAAGTTATTATTACTTTAATACACCAAAAAGTAACGTACTCACTTAGATAACAATTCACAACAGCACGCCAATGAGGTGACTGCACCATTGAAAAAATGATTTAACTTTTTTTGATATAAAGCAAAATATTGATATTAATACACAACTGAGGAATTGTTTGACTAAGTTTAACTACGACGGAGAGTGAAAACTCTGAGACAAAGCACAACGTTTCACAGTAAATTAGATTTTTACAGGATTCATCTTAATTAGTTAATTCAATCTATAAATTGTGACTCAAGAGCGATTGGCTACTTTTGAGGTACAGCTTGTGTTCCAATAGCCTCAATTTCTTTGAGTTTTATACATTTTATTGATCTTTTATAGAGTTGTTATATGACGTTTGGGTCGTTAGCACAATATACGCATACGTATAGCATTGCAAAAATCTATTTCCCGTAATTCTTGCTTTGTACCGCCGAAGCTTTGTGTGAGACGCACTTATGAATAATTGCTGTAAAACACATTATTCTTTTACCATCATGGTTTAGCAGTTGAATACTTGGTTTGAACAAAATATTGCATTAGCATAGCGGGCTAATAATAACATGAGCTTATATGTTAGCATCCATTTATTAGCATTAAAGCATTACGGATTAACGCTACAATTAGCCTCTATGGAGATTGCTGTATACTACGAGAACTAGCTTAGCATTAGCTTGTTTGTCGTTACATTGGTTTGTTAGCTTTAAGCTTTTCGTCGCATGGCTGGAGGTCGCTGTGACGTCGGCTCCTCGTGAGTTATCGTCTGAGGAAATAAAGAATGCTTTTCATCTCAAAGTTACGTTAGCTCAGTTATTCACCGCGAGTCGTGTTTCCATTCGATTGGCAAACTTCTTTTTTTTAACGCAACTTTTGAAATGTCGCACAAACAAGAAAGGAAATGTGAATTAGACGCAAATCCATCAAACTGGTTTGGAGCAAATCAACTTAACACGTAGTTTCGTCAGAAGTTAGCGCTAAAGGCTGAACTTTACGCATTGGCTGTCATCCGCCAGTAAACAAGAGTACAAGAAGAAGTAGCGGTTTAGAACAAGTCGTCTCGGATGAATCTCCAGGAAATCACTCCAATTTGGGAGGATCTTAATTGTTCTTTTATGTTGGCTAGTGAGACCATGTTTTTTGCGCTTTATGGAAATATCTTGGACGTCAGAACTCACTCGGCAAAGGCATTTCCAAAAAACAAAAAAAGGGAGAAAAGTTTTATGGAATTTTTTGCAGTTTCCTTAACGGCCATCTTTCTAATGCGATGCTTCAAAATGTGCATTAAAAATAAGTTTATGGAAACACAGCTGGGGTCTTGCAAACATGTCTGAAAGGTGCGTTAGCTTGCTCGTTAGCAGAGTTAACTTTTTAAGTTACTTAGAGCTGAAAGTTTACTGACGTTTAGCGTCTCTGTTTAAAAGGACGTTCGAAAATATCGTTGAAGAAGCATTTCAAAGGATCCCGGAGGAACTTACGGAGAGTGGACGTCACAACAGCATTTTAAGCAACGGAGCAACCAGCTAACAGTCATTTTCAGATAAAAAGAACACCACGATACAAAAGCATTGTTAACTCCTATAAGACACAGAAACACAACAGTGTTACTGGACGGCGGTCCGTCAGTCGGTTCCTACGTCTCCGTGACAGAAATGAGGTAAACAGTCGAGACAAGAGAAGAAAGTCTTTCTGGCTCCTCCGAAGAACCGATCGCCGACAACACGTGAAGAAGAAACACCAGAGAAGCAGAAGAACGGATATGTTTCCATTTTCTGAAATGTATTTTTCGTCCTTTCCCTTCAGCAGGCTCCGCCCACTCGCCGTCCTGATTGGTTGTCCGTCGAACCCAAAGGTCGCCTGAAGGACTCGCTCATCTCAGAGAGATCGCACACGCTTCAAAGGACTCCGCTACGCGAGCGCCTACGGGTCCAAGCCGACGCCTCCCGTGTGGTCGGTGCGCCCTCATTGGCCGGTTTCTGCAGAGAGGCGGGCCTCGTACAGACTCAGGGCGTGGTGGACGAACTCGTACTGCTCACCTGTCTGGATCATCCCGCCCCTGTGGAGACAGACGGTCGTGATGGTGATGAGCAGGTGTGAGCAGGACTAAACTGAGACTGATTCAGGACCAGTTACAACTTCCTCACTGTCACTTTAATCAGGGTTCATACACATTTTGACCAATGGATTTCCATGACTTTAAACCAATTTTCCATGACATTTGCATGACTTTTCACCAATTCTCCATGAGCAAACATTTAGTGGAATCTGGGTGTAAACAGTAAAAAGTGAGTAAATGTAGTATTTAAACTAACAATGAGAATACAAAGCATACAGTAAACCTTAAATGACACAAATGAATGAGACAATAGTTTGATTAAAAGAATAAACATTTATATAGATGCCTGTATGTATGCCTGCTTATATTTTGAGTCTTTCTTTTAAAAGCATATTCATTATTTCAAACTCAGCGTAAATGAACGTCATGAACACATGAATATAACACATTTACATGACTTTTACTAAACTTTTGGGATTTTATTTTTAGGCCTGGAAATAACCTGGAAATAACCATTTTAAAATTCCATGACTGTAAGGACCCTGGTAACTGTGTTTTGACGCTACCTGTCGGCTCGGAGGCGGCAGGTGACGCTCAGGACGTCCACCTGGCCCTCCAGCTGCAGCTGCCGGCAGCCGATCGTGGTGGCGATGAAGCAGCCGGTCCGGCCAATCCCAGCGCTGCAAGCAGAGCAGAGGATCATGGGCAATGTTAACTCCACAACATTTAGCAGCAGCAGAAACCTCTCTCTCTCTCTCTCTCTCTCTCTCTCTCTCTCTCTCTCTCTCTCTACCTGCAGTGGACAATCACAGGTCCCGTGGTGTCGTTCGCCCCTCTCTCTCTCTCCACCTCGCTCACCAGCAGCAGCAGCGGCGTGGTGGAGTCGGGGGTTTTGTGGTCGGGCCACGAGGTGAACCAGTAGTGCTGCAGGCCGCGGGTTTGATTCCCACACTGCACACAAGAACACACAACGTCTGTTCCCACGCTACACAACACACACACACACACACACGCAGACACACACACACACTCACCTTCAGCGTGAGGCTGCGGGTGGTGTAGTGCTCACACTCCCTGACGGCGTTCACCAACACCTCCACCTTCCCGTAGATGCCTCTCTTCTCCGGCCAGTACAGGACGCACTTCTGCAACATCAAGGATATTCTAAAGTCTTTCCCCGTCGAGCACCAGACCGGTTTCCTACTTCTCTCTGCTGTGGCCCCCAACTGTGTGTCATTGTGTGTCATTGTGTGTCCTTGTTTGTCATTTTGTGTCATTGTGTGTTCTTGTGTGTCATTGTGTGTCATTGTGTGTCCTTGTTTGTCATTGTGTGTCCTTGTGTGTCCTTGTGTTATTGTGTGTCCTTGTTTGTCATTGTGTGTCATTGTGTGCCATTGTGTGTCATTGTGTGTCCTTGTGTGTCATTGTGTGTCCTTGTGTGTCCTTGTTTGTTATTGTGTGTCATTGTGTGTCATTGTTTGGCTTTTAATGAATATGAATTAAACGTTTAAAACCCCAGAGACAGTGACAGGGTCCCCGGTGGAGGAACCGTCACCAGTTAGTGACGGTTCCTCCACCGGGGAGCCTGTCTGAGGAGGAACCGTCACCAGCTGGTCCTCTGAGGAGGAACCGTCACCAGCTGGTCCTCTGAGGAGGAACCGTCACCAGCTGGTCCTCTGAGGAGGAACCGGTCACCAGCTGGTCCTCTGAGGAGGAACCGGTCACCAGCTGGTCCTCTGAGGAGGAACCGTCACCAGCTGGTCCTCTGAGGAGGAACCGGTCACCAGCTGGTCCTCTGAGGAGGAACCGGTCACCAGCTGGTCCTCTGAGGAGGAACCGGTCACCAGCTAGTCCTCTGAGGAGGAACCGTCACTGAATGGTCCTCTGGTTTTGTGAATGGATCTCTGTGGGCCGCACCTCGTTCCTCTCCTTCAGTTTGGTGATCATCACCACGGCCGGCGCCTCCTCCTGCCAGGCCATCAGCCAGAAGTCGTTCACCGTGTTCACCATCGGGCCCTGCGTGGCGATGAACGCCCTCTCGTCGCCGAGGTAACCCTGAGCCAATCACACGGCAGCGTCAGCAGCGGAGGAACATCGAGCTAAAATACATTATTCTACTATACATATACTACTAGTACTACTACTACTACTACTACTACTACTACTACTATTTGTCTTATATAGAGAGCTCATGGTACTGAGTATTTGTATTACTAATAGAGTTCAAAACATGAACATTAAGCAGTATTATTATTAGTACTAGAGTTAAGGAGTATGTGTATTAGTACTACAGTTAAGTAGCAGTTTGAATTTTGTCGTGATGCTTCCTGACAGGAAGGAGCTCCATTGTATTGAGTCTGAGAGCAACATTACAGTGAGAGTACATTAGAGAGTGTGTGTGTGTGTGTGTGTGTGTGTGTGTGTGTGTGTGTGTGTGTGTGTGTGTGTGTGTGTGTGTGTGGGTGTGTGTGTGTGTGTGTGGACATTCCAGATAGATGATGTGAGGACTTCAGTGTGTTTGATGTTTGTTCTCAGATTTTTTACAGTACATTAACTGTAATTAAGTAAAAATGTTATGTACTTTATACTTTATATTTTCTTGACACTTACTTCTACTTCTATTGTACATATTGTACTTTATAAACAGAACAAATTAAACAAACAAACAGTATATAAAACTATTAGTGAATTAAAAATACATCAACAATGAATCTGTCATTAGAACACAGCTCATCATGTTAAAGTGTTTCATGCAGAAGGTTCGTGGTCGAGATCCAAACCACCGACTGGACTTACCCGGATGTAGTTGGCGTTGATGTACGAGCTCAGCGGGTCGTTGCAGCTCTTGGACTTCAGGATCACTCTGGAATGAGGGTCTAGAACAGACAGGCAGGAGTCAGTCCGGACTGGGTCTGGACCCTCTTTTAGACATGATCTTGACTGGGTCTGGACCCTCTTTTAGACATGGTCTTGACCCTCTTTTAGACTGGGTCTTGACTGGGTCTGGACCCTCTTTTAGACATGATCTTGACCCTCTTTTAGACATGGTCTTGACCCTCTTTTAGACATGATCTTGACTGGGTCTGGACCCTCTTTTAGACATGATCTTGACCCTCTTTTAGACATGATCTTGACTGGGTCTGGACCCTCTTTTAGACATGATCTTGACCCTCTTTTAGACATGATCTTGACTGGGTCTGGACCCTCTTTTAGACATGATCTTGACTGGGTCTGGACCCTCTTTTAGACATGATCTTGACTGGGTCTATACCCTCTTTTAGACATGATCTTGACCCTCTTTTAGACATGATCTTGACTGGGTCTGGACCCTCTTTTAGACATGATCTTGACCCTCTTTTAGACATGATCTTGACTGGGTCTGGACCCTCTTTTAGACATGGTCTTGACTGGGTCTGGACCCTCTTTTAGACATGATCTTGACCCTCTTTTAGACATGATCTTGACTGGGTCTGGACCCTCTTTTAGACATGATCTTGACTGGGTCTGGACCCTCTTTTAGACATGATCTTGACTGGGTCTGGACCCTCTTTTAGACATGATCTTGACTGGGTCTGGACCCTCTTTTAGACATGATCTTGACTGGGTCTATACCCTCTTTTAGACATGATCTTGACCCTCTTTTAGACATGATCTTGACTGGGTCTGGACCCTCTTTTAGACATGGTCTTGACTGGGTCTGGACCCTCTTTTAGACATGATCTTGACCCTCTTTTAGACATGATCTTGACTGGGTCTGGACCCTCTTTTAGACATGATCTTGACTGGGTCTGGACCCTCTTTTAGACATGATCTTGACTGGGTCTGGACCCTCTTTTAGACATGATCTTGACTGGGTCTGGACCCTCTTTTAGACATGATCTTGACTGGGTCTGGACCCTCTTTTAGACATGATCTTGACTGGGTCTGGACCCTCTTTTAGACATGATCTTGACTGGGTCTGGACCCTCTTTTAGACTGGGTCCTGGCACCAGAGCGTCGTACAGCGAACACTTTAGAAAAGACGACAGAAACTCAAAGACAGGAAGGGGTTTGATTGACAGCCACTCTCTGGGAGCATTCCTCACCCCTGATTGGTGGAAGGAAGGAAGGAAGGAAGGAACCCCTCCCCTTCGCTCACTGTTACATTGATAACCCGCCCCCTCTCGAAAACACAAGTGCACAAACTAAAAACAATCATTGTGTGTGTGTGTGTGTGTGTGTGTGTGTGTGTGTGTGTGTGTGTGTGTGTGTGTGTGTGTGTGTGTGTGTGTGTGTGTTACATAATGTCTTAATCAGACTAATGCTTGGCTGGCTGTGTGAGAACAAACGATGCTGTGAGGAAAATGTGTTGTTCGAGTGTGTGTGTGTGTGTGTGTGTGTGTGTGTGTGTGTGTGTGTGTGTGTATTCAGAGAGGAGGGAGGTGCGATATGTCCTTGGGGTTGTTGGCCTTTGACCTTAAGCCCCTCCCACATAATAAAACAACTTCCTGGTTCAACAGGAAACGAGAGTTGAAGACTGTTTTGGAGACGATTACTGTTTCCTAGCAACACAGATTATTTCACACACATACACACACACACACACACACACACACACACACACACACACACACACACACACACATACTACTCACTGGGCAGAATGGTCTTGTATCTGTTCTTGGTCCCGTGGTTTGGAATATCGAGCTCCTTGGGATCAATAAAATTCATGGGAATTTCCTGAGATGGAAGAATTTAATGTCAGTCACAGTACTTTGAAGTATTTGTATCAGTAAAACAACAACAGCAGTTTTATTCCAATGAGGGTTTGGACGAAGCATCGAGTTGTTCAATTCTACTCATTTAGCAGCTGGCAAGCGGGCTAGCTAGCTAGCATGCTAATTCCACCATGACTTCATGCTACAGAGACACAACATTAAAAAGCAGCACACAAACAGCTAAGCTTGACTACGTTATTATAACTATAGCCAGACTCTCACAATGTATCGTCAATTAGCTTATGCTAATCTGCCGTGCTAATCGCTAATCAATAGTAAATAATTGCTAACGCAAATGACTATTCAATAATAATTAACGCCAACCACAAATGCTACTTGCTAGTGCTAATCTCTTAATGGTTAACTGTTGTCATGGTTCTGGTTGTAAGAGTTACTACTAGAGTTAAGCAGTATATGTACTACTACTAGAGTTAAGGAGTATTTGTACTAGTACTAGAGTTAAGGAGTATGTGTACTAGTACTAGAGTTAAGGAGTATGTGTACTAATACTAGAGTTAAGGAGTATTTGTACTATTACTAGAGTTAAGGAGTATTTGTACTATTACTTGAGTTCAGGAGTATTTATACTAGTATTACAGTTAAGGAGTATTCTTATTAGTACTAGAGTTAAGGATAACTTTAGAGCAATAGATGGTTTGTTGTGGTGACAAAGTCCAGTATCAACTCTGATATAAACTGAGAGTTTGAGCGACCGTAGTGGGATTCAAACCCACGACCTCTTGGTTCTCACTAAACGTCCCCGTGAGGCGAGCAGCGTGTTCTTACAGCAAACTCGGCGTGCAGCTTGTGCATGTTGCTGACGGCATCGCGGAGCTGCTGCCGCGCCATTGGCCGGCCGGCCGCCAGCAGGTACTCTCTGGCCGCCGCCTCCCTGGGCGTCACCACGGCAACGGCGGCGGCGGCGTTGAGCGGCTCCACGGAGTCGAGCGCCGACATGTCCAACACCAGAGAGACGTTGGAGCCGCGCCTGGAGGAACAAACCGGTTATTCAGTTATTTAAAAGACATTGAGTCACATTCATGTGATTTAATGAATCACAATTATACTAAATTAACATCATATACTAAATCAAAAGTTTATGAGATTAATGAAATTTACTTTATGACAACATTTTTTGGGGGGAAAACTTTAAAAATTGTAAGATTTAGTAATCAAAATAATGAGATTTTAAAAAGCAAAATTATGAGTCGAGATTGCTTTTAAAATAGAAAATAAATCAGTAAATGGTCAAAAGTAAATAAAAATAATCCTATTTAATCAAATTAAAATAAATAAATAAACCTGTTTAAATTCATAGTTTCTTGTAAATGGATTTCTATTTTTCCATTAAATCTTGCTATAAATAAATGTAATTAAATATTTTCCATTTTAATCAAATGGATTTTTTTCCTCAAATAAATCGTAAGTGTGTGGGCGGAGTCTTCGTCTGGCCGTGTCGGCCGGCTTCCTGTCCAGGATGCCACTACTTCCTATTCGTCTGATTGCTGATTGGCCGCCATCCAGAGTGGACGACTCACACACACACACACACACACACACACACACACAAACACACACACACACACACACACACACACACAAAGAGACACAGACACCAGGAAAAACATCCTGTTCTCTCTGATCCTAGACTCCTTTCCTCACCTTGAGGATCACAGTGTTCCCTTCGCTGTACGGCTGATGCAACCAGAACAAAATGGCCTCCGGGGGTTCAAACCCCCGAGCAACGGAAGAGTGAGAGCAGATAAAGATGTTTTCTTTTCCTGCTGCAACGCCACCCGAGAGGGAAAGTTAGGAAAGAGCTGAGAAAGCACTTAAAACGTCTCCTTTTGAAAGATGAGCTTTATTTCCCCAACAACCTTCATCACGTGATCAGGAACTACTTTCTCAGAGGTCAAAGGTTGAGAGGGACGTGTGGAACGAGGAAGAGCGCTAACTGAAGAGCGCTATCTGAAGAGCGCTATCTGAAGAGCGCTAGCTGAAGAGCGCCAACTGAAGAGCGCTAGCTGAAGAGCGCTAGCTAAAGAGCGCTAGGTAAAGAGCGCTAGCTGAAGAGCGCTAGCTGAAGAGCGCTAGCTGAAGAGCGCTAACTGAAGAGCGCTAGCTGAAGAGCGCCAGCTGAAGAGCGCCAACTGAAGAGCGCCAGCTGAAGAGCGCTATCTGACGAGCGCTAGCTGAAGAGCGCTAGCTGAAGAGCGCTAGCTGAAGAGTGCTAACTGAAGAGCACTAGCTGAAGAGCGCTATCTGAAGAGCGCTATCTGAAGAGCGCTATCTGAAGAGCACTAGCTGAAGAGCGCTATCTGAAGAGCGCTAACTGAAGAGCACTAGCTGAAGAGCGCTATCTGAAGAGCGCTAACTGAAGAGCTCTAACTGAAACAAAACGCTAACAAACAGATATTAATAATACTTCAATAATACTTTGAATCTGAGACAGAATTATGAATGTTATTTTAATAATTATGTTATGATGTTATTGTTATATATTATTTATTCCAATTTAGGAAATTTATTAAATAATAAAAAAGTAATTTAATCTAATAATTCAAAATCAAAACAAAAATGCAATGTGTAAATTAAAATGAGATTAATAATGAGACCCTAATTTAAAAGCTTTGACCTACTGGATGTAAAATATGAGATCAACACAATTCACTTTGTGAGATAACACTTATTAATTATGTTTAGAGAGTCAAAACTATCACATTTACTAAATATGAATTAATAAAGTCAAAAGAGTTACTATTTATGAGATGAACTTAAAACACAAAATTATGACAAAACTATGACCAATAATAAAAAATCTGAAATTATTGTATTTATTGTTTAAAATTAAAGAGATTTTAAAGAATTTAAATGATGACCGAATGAAATTAGCTTGTTTTTGTTTTTATTAATTAACTGGTTGCATTTTGTGTGTATTTATTTTTCGATACAAAGACCACTGAGGAAGACACACACACACACACACACACACACACACACACACACACACACACACACACACACACTGCACGTACGCAGCTCCACACCTGACGGCTCCAACAATCGAAAGGTCGGCGGTGAAACTCACTTCCTCCCTAAACAATCAGCCTCTCAGGTGTTTCTGTCCAGAACTAAAAGGTTGAATCTAAAATATTTATATTATCTTTTCAGATAATCATCAGTTCATAGTTGATCTGTCGTGAGAGTTTTTTTTTTTTACTTTCTACACAAATAAAGTCGGATTGGCTCAGTGTATTGGCTGGAAAAGGTTTTCTCGGGTCAACATGCATTCATTAAGAGACAAATACTAAGGTTTTAAACATAAAAAAAACAAAATATTAAGGTTTTAAACGTGAAAAAACTAAATATTAAGGTTTTAAACATGTAAAATCAACATATTAAGGTTTTAAAACATGACAAACAAACATATGAAGGTTGTAAACATGTAACACGGCATATTGTTGTGTATTTTAACCTGTATTTCTGCACAGATTCATTTAAAGATCAGGCGTTTCTCGTATTATTTGTGTTTTAGGATTCGTAGAATCACGTGAAGCACTTAAATGCTGTATGAATAAAGTTTTTATTATTTAATTCAATATAAGTGACACAAGCATGCAGAGGGGCGGGGCTTAAACACCTCCTTACCTCTCTTGCAGTCCGGCTGCAGGTTTCATCCTGAAGGGGGAGGGGCAGAGCCTCAGCTCGTTATTGGCTGTCACGGGGGCGACGCCAACCAGGGGGGCGGGGTTCCCAAAGACGGGGGCGGAGCTAGGAGGAGAGGTCATGTGGGTTTAATTTAACCCAAATGGGGGATTGTTGGGAGGCGCTTGTCAGCTGACTTACCTGGGCAGCGGGACGGCTGGGGGAGGGGCGAGGCGGCGCAGGGCTACGATTGGCTGCTGCTGGCGAATGGGCGTGGCTACAGTTGCAGGGCGCTCAGCTTGGACCATGCTTCCTGAAGTCACAACCTGGAGGAGGAAGAGAGTTACTGGATGATCACTGACTTTACACACAAAAACTACAGGCTGTTACCAAATACCATTACAATTATTATTTCATTCATTTTATTTCTGTTAAATAAAATGAGGCCCGTCCCACTTGGGATTGAAAAATACACTATTTGTTTATACATCTTGTGGTTTTAAAGCATGTGGAACAAAAACAAACAAGAAAAAATATTTTAAAATGCTAAAAAAAAGATCTACAAATGATTGTTTCATGCTTAAATATACATGTACAAATATAATAATAAGTGTGTCTCCTTCAGACCTTTTGTTTGCCATTAATTTATTTTACGTGTATAATTTGCTTTACGTGGAAATTTACTTTACGTGTATAATTTATTTTACGTGTATAATTTACTTAACGTGTATAATTTACTTTACGTGCATAATTTATTTTACGTGTATAATTTGCTTTACGTGTATAATTTGGGCCGAGTCCAGGTGGACAGTCGAGGTCAGGTGGAGGTCGGGGGGCGGAGCCTTCAGCTGTCTGTCAGAAACATGGACCTTCTCCTTGAGTCGGTACAAAACCTGGAGACCAGACAGCAGAGAAGAACAACATTCAGTAGGTCAGCAATTTTATATTTTTTAAGATATGCCGTATTTATTTTATATTCTTTCAGTAAATGTTTAATATATAATGATATTTATTTATTTGAACTTTTTTTCTTCAACTCTTTTCTCCTTTGTTGTTCATAACCCAACTGAAGCACAGTGAAGGATTTAATTTTGGTTTTATGAGTCAGGAGAAGACAGGAGGGAGAGAAATTTACTGAATATTGTTTTTATTAATTCTCGATCTGATTTCACAGATCAGCAGCAGCACAGACAAAGACACAAGAAGAATTAAAGAGTGATCAAAAAACTAGTTAAAAAGCCGCTTTATTGATTTGATCATAAGATAAACTGCTGAACTGAGACATACAACAGATTATATGAACTGATAACCACCTGGTTTCTCTGAGTAAGAGCTCCCTCCTGTGGATAAAATGTCACATTGCATCTCTTTTCTCTCCTTGTGTGTGAATTAATTGCGTGTGCGTGCAGTGACACAGTGACCTTTGACTTTCGGCTACAAATGAGCTCACGGCAGTTGGCTGTCTGTCTCAGCCAATCAGAGCAGCCGAGTTAGAAGGTTTATTGGCGAGCTGCATGATGTCAGCGACT
>NC_136608.1:18021940-18066940 GCF_910589615.1 Taurulus bubalis | reverse complement strand
ACAGACATCACTACATCACTGCAGACATCACTGCAGACATCACTACATACATCACTACATCACTACATACATCACTACATCACTACAGACATCACTGCATACATCACTACATCACTACATACATCACTGCATCACAACATACATCACTACATCACTACAGACATCACTACATACATCACTACATCACTGCAGACATCACTGCAGACATCACTACAGACATCACTGCAGACATCACTACATACATCACTACATCACTACAGACATCACTGCAGACATCACTACATACATCACTACATCACTACAGACATCACTGCAGACATCACTACATACATCACTACATCACTACAGACATCACTACAGACATCACTACATCACTACATCACTACAGACATCACTACATCACCACAGACATCACTACAGACATCACTACATCACCACAGACATCACTACAGACATCACTACATCACTACATACATCACTACATCACTACATACATCACTACATCACAACAGACATCACTCCATCACTGCAGACATCACTACAGACATCACTACAGACATCACTACATCACTGCAGACATCACTGCAGACATCACTACAGACATCACTGCAGACATCACTACATACATCACTACATCACTACAGACATCACTACATCACTACAGACATCACTACATACATCACTACATCACTACATCACTACATCACTACATACATCACTACATCACAACAGACATCACTACATCACTGCAGACATCACTACAGAAATCACTGCAGACATCACTACATACATCACTACATCACTACAGACATCACTACATCACTACAGACATCACTACAGACATCACTACATCACTACATCACTACAGACATCACTACAGACATCACTACAGACATCACTATATCACTACATCACTACATCACTACAGACATCACTACATCACTACAGACATCACTACAGACATCACTACATCACTACAGACATCACTACAGACATCACTACATCACTACAGACATCACTACAGACATCACTACAGACATCACTACAGACATCACTATATCACTACATCACTACATCACTACAGACATCACTACATCACTACAGACATCACTACATCACTACAGACATCACTATATCACTACATCACTACATCACTACAGACATCACTACATCACTACAGACATCACTACATCACTACAGACATCACTACAGACATCACTACCGACATCACTACAGACATCACTACATCACTACATTACTACATCACTACATCACTACCGACATCACTACAGACATCACTACATCACTACATCACTACATCACTACCGACATCACTACAGACATCACTATATCACTACATCACTACAGACGGGCTCCATCACTGAAACAGGCCATGTGAGGAAAGTCAGGGAGAAAGTAAAGCTACATGAGGACGACGTGTTGGACGTGTCATGTGTTCTTCACCAGGAGGCGTTGTGTTGCAGGACGTTAAAAATGATGACGTCATGAAAGTGGCGTCACAAAGGAGGAGAGCAGCAGGTCAACAGTTTATGTTTCTAGTTTATTGTAGAAAGACCTTCAAATAGGGTTTATCATGCAATACGCTGCACCAGTGATATAAACAGATAATATTGTGGTTATTATGTTATTATGCTGTGATGTTACTGGTCCGGCCCACTAGAGATCACATGGAGGCGTGCGGCTCTTCACTACGGTGAGTGTAAGATGGCTGCTTATAACTTATAACATTAAATAATAAACAACTTATTTTCCTTTGCTGCTTTTAATCGTGTAAACAAATAGATCTCAATCCCACTGAGGCGTCAGAAATTAAAACGTTGCTTTTGTTTTGTCTCTTTTCCTCCATGTTTGATCTTTGAACTTTGGACGAATCAAAATATCACTAAATAAATCTAGAATATTCTATTACATGTTTCCACTTACTATATCTATATATATGTATAGATATATATCTATATATATATATATATATATATATATAGATATATATATATCTATATATATATATATATATATATATATATATAGATATATATCTATATATATATCTCTATCTATCTATATATATATATATATATATATATAGATAGATATATATATATATAGATATATATATATATATATATCTATATATATATATATATATATATATATATATATATATATATATATAGATATAGATATATATATAGATATCTATATATAGATATATATATATAGATATATATTTATACATATACACACGTATATATATATATTTATATATATATATATAAATATACATATTTATATATACATATTTACATATATATACATATATATATATATATGTATGTATATATATGTACATATATATTTATACATATGTATATATATTTATATATATACATACATATGTATAAATATATATATATAGTTACATACACACACACACAGTAACAGACACACACACTCAGTAACATACACACACACACACAGTAACAGACACACACACTCAGTAACAGACACACAGTAGCAGACACACACAATATATTGTAATTATATTAGTCTGCTGTGAGCATTTCTATTTTTAAACATCCTGCAAACACCGTTTATGTAATAATGTTCAGACATGATACACCATCTGCGACACGTCACGTGATGTAGCAGCACGGACACACAACGTGTGAGCGGCTCGTCCTCCAGATGTGCGCGCGGCTCGTACCTGTGAGCAGCAGCTGCGTGCACGTCAGACACAAGATGAAGATGGTGGGGAACGCTCCTCTTCCTCTCCTGCAGCTCATCCTTGCTACCTTGCTTCCTTGCTCCCTTGTTTCCTTGCTCCCTTGCTCCCTTCCTTTCCGCAGCTCCAGCAGCTTCTCTCCGTCAATGAACGCGGCCGTTGCCCGTTTCCGGACACGTATCCGCGGCTGTCAGGGCTCCAGAGATCCGCTGCGCGGCACCGGCCACCTGCGACGCTCCTTCCCCGCCCTGCGGTGCCCGACAGCGGCCTGGAGAGGAGGAGGGACCGCGGCAGACGCTCCGAGACAAGCAGCAGGAGGGGGCGGGGCTTCAGCAGGATGGAGAGATCAGGTGGAGGAGATGGAGAAGAGAGAGAGGGAGGAAGAGGAGGAGGAAGAGGATTCATTGATAACATATTAAAAGGGTTGCTGTAAATGTATGTAGAATGTGCTTGCAATGTTCGCCAATGTATCTTACCTATAAGAAAATAAATAAAAATAAATTGAATTAATTAATGAACGAACATATAATGTATTTTATTTTTCTTTGATTTTTGAGTTTCTTCTCGAAATTATTTTTGTTTTAGGGGAAATAAATCTAAATATTATTTGTTTGTATTGTGAGTTTTTGCTGACTTCCTGTCACAGATATAAAGAGCGGTTATTTCACAGGAAAAAGAGAGAATAAACCTCAATTTTGAGTTCTTCACAGCTGGTCAGTGTGTTTAGATGCTTCCTCCAGAGGGATCCTTAAAGAAGTTGTACCTTTAATTAGCGTCTCAGTTTATAAACGATGAAGTCTCGATGACACCGCCGTTCATCATGGAGTTCCACAGGGTTCTGTGCTCGGACCAATTTCATTCACCTTATATATGCTTCCTTTAGGCAATATTATCAGAAAACACTCCATAAACTTTCACTGCTATGCCGATGATACTCAACTATATCTGTGGATCAAGCCAGATGAAACCCACCAGGTCGCTAAACTTCAAGCGTGTCTTAAAGACATCAAAACCTGGATGACCTGCAACTTCCTGCTGCTGAACTCGGACAAGACTGAAGTTATTCTACTCGGCCCAGAACACCTCAGATACCAAGTATCTGATGATATGTTTCTCTGGATGGCATCGCTCTGGCATCACCACCACCGTAAGGAACCTCTGAGGTATCTCTGACAGGTCCTTTAACTCCCACGTAAAACTAAGTCACCTCATTTAAGAGTAGGCTTAAGACTTTCCTCTTTGATAGCTTATACTTAGGTCTGGCTCAGGTTTGCTGCTATAGGCCTAGACTGCTGGACATCTTAGGATACACTGAGCTCCTCTCTCCTCTTCTCTCTCTCCTTCTGGATGAATTCATGTCTCTTCAATGCACATTATAACTCTACTTCTTCCCAGGAGCCTCTGTGCTTCCTCGCCTCAAGTTTCCATGGATCGTGACTGTCTGGAGCCGGTCCTACCACCTGTCTCCTGCCTCCTGTCTCCTGCTTCCTATCTCCTATCTCCTACCTCCTACCTCCTGCCTCCTACCTCCTGCCATGGCGGTCCTGCTGATGCCCGTCCTCTCTACCTCCTCCTGCTAACATGTATCATAGTCCATGCCTACTACTTCATTCTGGTCACATGACATCTATTCTTCTGTCCATCCTGGAGAGGGATCCTCCTCTGTTGCTCTATGAAGGTTCTTCCTGTTTTCCCTGTGAAAGGGTTTTTACTATCTTTATTGGGGGAGTTCTTCCTGATCCGATGTGAGGTCCTGGGACAGGATGTTATGTTACAGACTGTAAGGCCCTCTGAGGATAACTTGTATTTGTGATGTTGGGCTATATAAAATAAACTGAATTGAATTGAATGAGCCACAACAAAAACTATGAAGTGAGATGAGCTGAATTTAACAGACAGTTTTCTGGTAATAATGAAATCAATTATGGTAATAAAGAGATTGTAAGTTCTAACTGAAGCATTTAGTTTCATTTCCTGCTTAGTTTGAGAAACTGAGATATGAATGTGACTTTTTTTGAAATATAAGAGATAAGTCTGAATTATGTGATGTCTCATAATTTTAATGATTTTAGAATAAGTCATTTTTTAAATATTGTCCCCAACTTTCAATCTATTTTGTCTATTTTCTTGGAAAAGTTTGTCATCCAAAGCTAAAGTTTTGAGTTAACACCTCATATTTTAGACTTTGTAATACGTTATAGTCAGCTAATAAACCTCTATATATAGACTTAGTAAACCTGGTCTAGATCAGAAGTCTCTAAGGAGATGTCTGTTCACATGGTGGCGCTGTTCTCCAACACAAGAAGCTGAACAGCTGAGGAAGAAGACAGAGTCCCCCAGGTGCCATGCATCAGGTCACCCAGTGGTTTACCAGCATCCCGTCAGCTGGTCTGTGCTCACTGCTGAAGCGTGAAGGCTGAAACACGTCACGTCTACAATCAGTCACTTTCTGGAGGAGCTTTGGTGTGAGGTTAGTCCAGTCTCATAAATTACAAATGCACACAGAAGGGTTTACAAATACATTCCAATGATTTATATGAATGTAAAAAATCACAAATATACTTCTGCATTTGTTTGGAAAAACCTTCACATTTACGAGTGCCTTTTATGAGCCCGCTATGGAAGCCCATTTCCAGCACAAAAAAAGAGAGAGGTAAAAAGTCATAATTATGAGATAATAAAGTCGAAATTATGAGATAAAAAGTCATAATAATGAGAGAAAAAGTCATAATAATGAGATAGGAAGTCGAAATTATGAGATAAAAAGTCATAATTATGGGCCAGGGACCGAGGTAGGGGACGGACCCCAGAGGACACACAACGAGCCAAACCATGCTGCAACACAAACACAGTAATAGTACCACAGTGCATGTACTTCAGGGACCAGAAGTACTCGTCACACTTTAATCAACTAGATATAAATGTTTATATAGTGTACACATATACACGTGTACATGTGTGTACATGTACACACATGTACACAATCACAGTCAGCATTTATTCATTCATTATTTGCTTTGTTCACAACTTCCAGAACACAAGTATATACGTGTTTTATTTATTTTAATATTATTATTATATATTTATTTTATTGTACATCATTGGTGCTTTCATTCATATTTATATCATATTAATATTTAGTAGCATTTAGTAATACTGAAAAGGAAAAATATATATATATAACGTGCTGTTCATCCTTTCGCCACCAGTGGCAGCACTGAGCAGCGATCAGCACCATCTTGGAGTTGATTGCATGACCTACTGAATGATAATAATAACGGTAGTAATAACAATAAGCCGAACAGGTCCTTCGGTCCCGTTCACCGGGTCCCGAGCCTCGTGAGGAGAGAAAGGCCCAATCCCAATGTCCCCTAAACCCTCAAACCCTAAACCTTTAAACCCTCAAACCCTGAACCCTCAGGGACTCACTGACGTCAGCTGCTAAGTGTAGCGTGTGAGAGGCTTTAGGGCTTGATGGTGTGAATATGAATGACAGCTCTTTGCTGCAACATATCACGTGACTACATACAAAAATAGTGTTTGCATTTGTGGAAGAATGAATGAACAAACAAATGGTCATTGGTAGAAGTACAATTACTGTCTTTAATTGATACAAGGAAGCAGGTTTGTTTGTCACACATAGGAATACTAACGTAAAGCATGTAGTGAAATTCTGTTTGGTGTTAAGCTTTTTCTGTGCGAGTGTGAAGAAAGAAAGATCAAGAAATAGTTTTCATAAATAGCAAGAGGGAGTATAAAGACCAGTGTTTGTACAGTTCATGTGCAAGTGTGACAAAAGGTGTAATTGCAGTTTATAAAGTCATTGTGTGTTCAGGCTACAGAATACTTGAGGAAAGAAGCTCCTCCTCAGTCTCTCTGGTCTTGTAGCAGCAGAGACGTTTGCCTGACCTCAGTGTTTTGAAAAGTCCATGGTCAGGATGTTAGGAGTCCTTTACAATACTTTGGGTCCTGGTACGTAGTCTTCTCTTGTAGGTCTCCTGCAGAATATATATGTATATATATGTATATATATATATATATATATATATATATATATATATATATATATATACATATATATATATATATATATATATATATATATGTATATATATATATATATATATATATATATATATATATATATCTCCTCCATCTGGATGCTCCCTGGTGCCACAATTAATTCCAGTAAGGGGACGGAGCGTTGGTGGAACTCACACTTCTCCGCCTTGACAAACAACTTATTCTCTAGCAGCTGCTGTAGAACCCTCCGGACATGCTGCTCATGTTCCTTCTCATCCTTGGAAAAAAAGCAAGATGTCATCTTGGTACACAAACACATTCAACATGTCCCTAAGGACATCATTAACCAAGGCATATCATAGTGGCCACTGAGGGTATTGAACGCTGTCTTACACTCATCCCCCCCTCCCTGATTCTGACAAGGTGATAGGTGTTTCTTAAAATCGAGTTTAGTGAAGATAGTGGCTCCTTGCAATAGTTCAAAAGCAGAGGAAATGAGTGGGAGGGGTTACCTATTCTTAAAGGTGATGTCGTTGAGGCCTCGGTAGTCAATGCAGGGGCTTAGTAACTTGTCCTTCTTGCTCACAAAGAAAAAAAAACAGCTAAAGCTGGGGATGCGGAAGGTCGAATGATACCCGCGGCCATGGAGCTCTTGATGTACTGGCTCATCACCTCCGTCTCCGGGGCAGATAGAAAGTAGAGGCTTCCCTTGGGGGGGGGAAGGCCCCTGCGAGGGGGTCAATGGCACAGTCATAGCGCCGGTGAGGGGGGAGGCAGGTGGCACGGGTCTTGTCAAACACCTCCCTGAGGTCCTGGTATATGGGGGAACCCCAGAGACGTCTACTGCATCTGTAACGGGACCCGGAGGCTTGGAGGGCATATTAGGAGTGACAGATGAGTGACATTGTGTGCTCCACCCAACTATGGACCCTGTAAGCCAATCAATGTTTGGGTTATGTTCCAGTAACCAGGGGTAACCAAGAATGATGGGTGACTGAGGTGAGTCAATGACATGGAAGATGTGCTGTTCAGAGTGGTTATCCGACATGAGGAGGCCTAGGGGTGGAGTATGGTGCGTCACACGCCAAAGCAGACTGCCATCCAAGGCGTTGGCATGCAGGGGAGCCTCGATGGGTTCTAACCGTAACTGGAGGTGTCCTGCCAGCCCCCGATCGATGAAACCCTCGTCTGCTCCTCTGTGGTAGTGTCGGTGCAGTTTTCTCACACTCCCCCTGCTGCACAACAGCAAGTATCTTTGTAAAATACTTGCATATTTTTGGGCTTTTTCATACATGTCTGTATCAGGCTGTTCCAATACACCAGTCATGGCTCTATCAAGTTAATTTTGCACAGTCTTATAGAACCGGGGCGTTAATCCTGCTGTTGCTTTAATGATTCAACCTGATGTTGATGGACCAGATTATTATTTTATTTTTTTGCGTATGCTCCATTTCATTTTCCCTATTGATAAGACTAACTATAAAAGGAATAGCAGCCCCTAATAGAGGTAATACAAATCTGTCTGGTTGAGTGTCTTCTTCTTTGTTAGTTTGATCTTTTTCTCAGCAACTATTCTGATAAGACTCTTCTTCTTCTTTAAGAGAGCGTACTGTTCATCAGTCAAAGGAATATTACCTCAATACATTGAGGGTAATCTCACACAGAGCATTAATAAAGTATGTTTGCATTACTCACTATGACTCTCCTCAGACTAGGTGAAGATTCATATATTCTCTACAACAGAGACAAATTCCTCTGCATCAACGACGACATTGTGCTGTTACCTCTTCTGCTTTTTGGGGATGTACCACTGACTGTTCTGCCAGCGCAGCAGCTCTGAGTCTTAAATGTTCAGGGGTCAAAGCTTATAATCTATGAGGAGATGCCCACAGGCAGGGTTGGTAGCATCGTTAAACGCCTCTAGAAAATATTTAGTATTAACCGGAAACATGTGTCTGGCCAATAGGGTCATTTGATATTTATCCCGAGGGTTTTTAAACGGAATGAGATGGTGTTTAAATTAATAGTACAACTAGCCTTACCTTGAATAAATAGATTTTGTACTAAATATATACAACTGGGATTTCTATGGTGTACATATTTGGTAAAAACATGTTGAACATCTATATTACTGGCATCATTCATCAAATCATCTATGAGCAGCAGATTGTTTTCATCTGGAGGTAGTAGTGCATCATCGCACAGAGACTCGGGCAAACTACAAAGTTAATGTCTTATTTTAAAGGAGTTTATTATATACTTGGCTGCCAACACAAGTACATGTAAACAACATTATCAAAACGTTGTGAAATAACCCTCTATGCATTCACAAGAAGATCCTTGACAAAAAGTCTTTCCACAGTTTGAAGGACCGCTCACAACTAGACTGGATGTTGTAATCGAGCATCAACACCGTGATCAGCTCTAGTATCCATAAGGCAGCGTAGTGTAATCAGGCAGCACTCTGCTCTTGTTGTACACCACCCAGACTCTCTTTAAAACTGTCTTGTTCTTAAGATGGACATTCTTTTCATCACGCTTGATAGTTTCAGATACCGTCATTAATGGGGGTGCGTTGTGTTTTGATCCTAGACCAGCCAGTGACTCTGGAGAGACGACCGCAGCGTTTCTAGCGTTTAATGTGACTCCTTTTCAATTTGACTGTTTTGCCACGCATAGTGTGATATGCATACCATTAGGGACCCGATACAAACTCTGGGATGTACTCGTCCTCAGAGGCCGCACACATCTCCGCTATTTATCACTAAACATCAGCTGTGTAAACCTGGCAGGGTCAGTGATCGGTTCACAGGAGAGCATATTACTCCTCATGCTAAAACAACCCCACAAAGAGTTTAGGAGCAGCTCGTTACAACTCAGCTTGGCCTCGTTTAGAGACTTTGTCAGGCTCGAGCAGAATGCCCTCCTCTTTTAAATAGTCTTTGTGTTGACATGACCCCTAAACGATGTGTCTGTCTTGTTGGGGATATGCCATACTCCATCAATGGACACACTCTGGTACCCCTTTTCAACTGCCTTCTGAAGTTCAAATGAGACCCACACCCCCGATAGCTGTTTGTCTCTGTCACTGTGTACAGGTAGTAGAAAAGGGTTTTATAAAGCACCTGTTGCCATGGCCTCATTCCCCCTTTGGTCCCTGTCCTGTGGTGGCTCACGGTGAGTTTTAGATTCTTTTATTGTTAGTCAGAATCTTAATTTGTATGTAGCAGCATGGTGTTACCCTTTTAATCTGTGTTTATCATTTGTAGGTTCACCTGCTGCTGTTTTGCTTTTGCCTATTTAGCTGTTTCCATTTGATCTGTTTTGGCTTTTAGTGTTTATCATCTTTTATTCCTTAAACTTCTGATTTTTATAAAACGCGTCTCTGGCCAATATCAGTAATGAATCTGTGTCCTTAACAAATTCTAAACTGAATCATGGGATTGTTAAACTTATATTTCTTGGTGCAAGTCCCCAGGTAACGTTGTTGGTTCCCTTTCCTTCCCCTAAAACCCCGTCACACTAGCTTAACCCTGCTGTCGTGTTCGGGTCGAATCTGACCGATTTAGAACTTAATCAATCATAAATATTGTGTTTTACATCTGATTGCCTCAGGACCTTAAGAAATCCTCCACACTAGGCATTTGAACATAACATTGCTGATCACATCCCCCCCCCGCCCCCTTCTGTCCTCGAACATCGCCAAAGCCTTCTGTCCCGACCACGAGAGCCGCCTCCTGGAACCCACCTGGACCGTTTTAGGTGTTTAACCTGCAATAAAGTCTGTTAAAGGCTTTCTGGAATCTGTCGTACTGCATCTGGGTCCGTAACACTCAACAAAATGACTAAGTTTATGAAGTACTAGATAAGCAACATGCTCATGAAAAGGTTTATGAATTACACAATTAAAGCGAAATGGTCATGATTTAAGCAACATCTTTTATTATTATTTTTTAATTCCGTAATTACAAAATTAGGTAAATTCATGAAATACAATAATAACCAAACTTCTAATCAAATAAGTAATTTCCTTAATTACAGAATGAAGCAAAATGCATAGGATTTAAGCAAAATCCTTAATAACATTATGAAATAAGCAAAATCCTTAATAACATTATGAAATAAGCAAAATCCTTAATAACATTCTTATGAAATAAACTAAACCCTTAATTATAAAAAACAAGCAAAATCCTTAATAACATTATGAAATAAGCAAAATCCTTAATAACATTCTTATGAAATAAACTAAACCCTTAATTATAAAAAACAAGCAAAATTCTTAACACAATTTTCATGAAATAAGCAAAATCCTTAATTATAAAAAAACAAGCAAAATCCTTAATAACATTATGAAATAAGCAAAATCCTTAATAACATTATGAAATAAGCAAAATCCTTAATAACATTATGAAATAAGCAAAATCCTTAATAACATTCTTATGAAATAAACTAAACCCTTAATTATAAAAAACAAGCAAAATCCTTAATAACATTATGAAATAAGCAAAATCCTTAATAACATTCTTATGAAATAAACTAAATCCTTAATTATAAAAAAACAAGCAAAATCCTTAACAACATTCTTATGAAATAAGCAAAGTTCTTAACTATAAAAATCTTATGAAATAAGTAATTCCCTTGATTACAAAATTAAGCAAAATGCTTCTGATCTAAGGAAAACTATTCTTTATTACGAAATACGCAAAATCATGAATGAAGTAAAATGTTCAATGTTCAAAATCCTTAACATTATGAATTAGGTCAAATCTTTAATATATCTTTAAATTCCGTAATTACAAAATGTTTTCAATGCAAAAAGTACAAAAATAAGAACTCTAGTGAAATAAGTACAACTATTGATTATTAAAGATAAGTAAAATCCTGAAGTTCAACAATGAGCTAATAGTCAAATGTCTTGAAGTTCCCTCAAGTCAGAACAAATGACAAATACATGAGATGTTTGGGGCTGATCTCAGCTGTGTGTGTTATTATGAATATATATTCTAGATATTATTTTTAATATCTCACATTAACATTGTTCCTGAAGGTCTTTGGTTGAGACCCGGCTGCTTGGACTCTGGTAAACCTGATCTCAAGTCTAGTTCTACGTGAAGCTTCATGTCTGAGGTGTTGTTGAAGGTTCTCCAGCAGGAACCAATGGGCTTGGAGCTGAGAGCCACAGACAGGAAGTCAGAACCTATGAGGAGAGCCCTTGAGAGGAAGAAGGACCGGCTGTAATGGAGTGATATCATATTCCTTCTGGTTTCAATGCGTATGGAAGCGAGCTGCTGGTGGTCGTGGTATGAATCATCATGGAGAGGAGCTGCTTGGAGGAGCTACTCTGCTCCCTGAGCTCCTTCTTCTGCAGCAGGAACACCCAGGTTATAATAATCCAGCTCGATGTCCTCCTGTCTGCCCGGCTTCTGCCCCCTGGTGGCCTGGAGAGACATGACAGCACAGTCCTGTCTTCAGTTCACAAACACACACGAGAGCTTCATTCCAGCTGCTGGTCTCAACAACAGGGTGTCATACCTTGTAGTAGCAGTAGAGGGCAGTGTTCACCAGCAGCAGAGTCAGCGGCAGGACGACAGCTTTGATGATGAGAGGGGTTGGATCTGATGGAGCACATGACATCATTACATGACATGATCACATGACATCATCACATGACGCCATCACATCACATCATCACATCACATGACATCATCACATGACTTCATCACATGACGCCATCACATGACATCATCACATCACATGACATCATCACATCACATGACATCATCACATGACATCATCACATGACATGACACCATCACATGACATGACATCATCACATTACATGACATCATCACATGACATCATCACATGACATGACATCATCACATGACATGACATCATCACATTACATGACATCATCACATGACATCATCACATACCATGACATCATCACATGACATCATCACATGACATGACATCATCACATGACATCATCACATGACATGACATCATCACATGACATGACATCATCACATGACATGACATCATCACATGACATCAATGACATGACATCATCACATCATCACATGACATCATGACATGACATGATCACGTGACATGATCACATGACATCATCACATGACATCATGAGTCCCACAGCTCCCACTGAACCTGAAGCCTACATCACGTGTTCCTCTCATGTCTACTTCATGTTCACTGTGTGAACCAGAGACGTTATAGAAGAAAACTATAAACACTCGTTTAAAAATGAATCTACTATTAATCTATTCATCAAAACTTTCATTAAAATAGTCATTCTCTATTTTATGCCTTAATTGTTATTTTAAGGTGGAAGTTCACAGATGTTTTTCATGTTTTTTGTGTAAATGTTAAGAGCTTTTCACTTCTTAAATCATCAACAAAAACATTTAAAAATTGTATTCCTTTTCTTAATTTCCCTCCAAAGCTGAACCTCCCTTGATTTACATTAAAGGTACAAATTAAATGACGACCTGCTTGATATTGATATATTATTATATTTGACCTCTTAAAGAGTTCTTAATCTGGTCAGAAACCCTTAAAAGCCCTTAAATGCTACAGCACATAGTCAGCTGTGAGACGTTGTTCAGGTCTGGTTCCTACATGACGTGTTCACACAATGAAGGAGTCACATGGTCATCCTCAAACAACAACATGGACTCTAGTCAGCTGATCATGTCCAGTCCCTTTGGACCAATCAGCATGGAGACAGGTAGCTTACCTGGGACAGTGAGGGAGAGAAGACGGCTCTCAGAGGAGAAGTTATGAGAGGAAACAGAGACGTGATAAACACAGCTGTAGCTTCCTTGGTGGGCGGGCTCTGCAGCAGGAAACAGGAAGTGGGCAGAGTGATTGACAGCTGGCTGGGTGTAGTTGTGAGCCGTGTTGGAGGAGCTGAAGGAGAGCTGGAAGGAGCCTCCTGGGTACTGTGGCTGGATGGAGCAGCAGATGGTGAAGGTGGAGCCCCTGAGCACCTGAGCCCCCTGCTGCTGGGCCTCGGAGACCCCGTCCATGGAGGAGCACACAGAGATGATTGGCTGAGACAGCAGGTCTGTAAACACAGAGATGATGGAAGTTCATTTACCCTCCATTGACCAAGATGGAGCCTGAAGAAGGACCTGATGCCACAGGGCTGAAGACAGACAGGCTGAAGACAGACAGGCTGAAGACAGACAGGCTGAAGACAGACAGGCTGAAGACAGACAGGCTGAAGACAGACAGGCTGAAGACAGACAGGCTGAAGACAGACCGGTGTGTCTCAGGACTCTGGAGGTTGAAGCTTCCAGAAACCAGCCCACCTCTCTTCAGGATGTCTTGTCCTGGATAACTTTACAGTTCAGTCCAATGGAAACCTGACTGTCACTGAGAGGAAGGAACATGCTGGAAACACTGCTGTCAGAGATGATGTCACTGATGGACTTACCTGAGCAGGTGAGATCCACGATGGAGGAAGAGGAATCTGATGCTACACAATCTCTCAGAGCAGATCCAGAGAGAAGACAGTCAGAGTAGATCCTCCACACAGATCTCCGTGAGGACTCTTCTCTCTCTCTCGTAGAAACAGCAGAGCCACAGTCCAGATCTCTGCAGGCAACAGCTGCTGCCTTCAGGGTCCACTCATCGACGCCTCCTGGTCTCCTTTCAGAGTATTCTACTGGTCTCCAGTCTCCTTGAGGCTTCACCTCAAGTGTTCCTTCACAGCGACTGGCTCCTCCCACCAACCTGACAGGTTCTGAATAGAAAGCAGAGAGTCATCAGTAAAGAACAAAGTGAGTTCCAGGAGAACAGAGATGAAGCAGATCAAAGCTGCAGCTCCTCTTCTACCTGAGCAGGTGAGTCCAACAGCTTTGCCAGGTGAGCAGGTGTTTCTCTCTGAGCCTGAGCTTCTACAGTCCAGGAGAGCAGACTCATGGCCTCCACACTGGAACTCTTTGGTCCACATTGGAGCCTCCACTTCTCCATAGAGCGCCCCCTGGAGGACTGAAGGAGCGCCACAGCCAAGCTCCCTACAGACCACCTCTGCATTCTGCTGGTCAAAGTCCTCTTCACACACTGAGGACCACCACTGGTTAGACTGGGTAGACTGGTTAGACTGGGTAGACTGGTTAGACTGGGTAGACTGGGTAGACTGGGTAGACTGGTTAGACTGGGTAGACTGGTTAGACTGGTTAGACCTCACCTCCAGTCTACCTGAACACAGACTGGTTCCATCCAGCAGCCTGACAGAGTCTGGAGAGATGAGAGAAGATGAAAGAGATAAAAGACACCAGACAGTAAATAAAAGATGAAACAATAATTTAGAGACAAAATAAAAGATACAGATAGTCAATAATAATAATCATAGCAACACATAACATGCCATAATACTGCTTCAACATACTGTACACATGACACCACTAGAATGGTCTCCATGGTAACAACCTAACATAACTGGGTCAGACACCAGGTCTAGACCAGTGGTGCCCAACCAGTCCATCTGACTGGTTTCCAGCTGATTGTGAGACACTTAGTCCCAAGAATAGAATCCTGAAGTGAAGGATCTCTTGTTCTCTTGTTCTCGCTCCGCTCTACAACAGTGGAACCACACAGGTGTCCTGATACAAGTCAACACGAGGCGACAACACATCAAACACACAAACACGAAGAGAGGAAGATCATCAAACTCATCCCTGGACCAGAAACACTTTGACATGTCGGCTCCTACAAACATCCCTTAACAACTTCAGCAACCACCAATAATACATCACAGTAAAGCTCTGGCTGGCTGGTGCATTCTGGGTAATGTCCAGGAGCTCTGGCTGGCTGGTGCATGCTGGACAATGTCCAGGAGACAGAAGCTAAGAGTAGTGGTGCTCCCGGTTCTTCATGCTGTTAAACAGAGACTCCTATAAACAGCATCAGTGTTCCAGCTGGACAGATTCTCTCTGCAGATTCACATGAGATCACATCAAGGGAACAGCTGATGATGAAGAGTTATGACTCACTGATGGAACAAGGATCCACATCTCAGAAGATGGGCCTTGACCTTGATGACCAACATGTCTCCACCTCAGCAACACGGTGGAGCAGGAGAGTTAGACATGAACACAAGTCACCTTGAAGCAGACCACGAGGAACCTGAACAGGTGAAGCTCATGAAGGATGGAGCCGCTCAGAGAGGTTCTACACAGATCACTGCTGGAGGGAGGGACTGGACCAACACAGGGGTTACATGGAACAAGGAGGAGGACACTGGTGGACTTACCTGAGCAGGTGAGATCCAGAATGAAGGAAGAGAAACTTGATGTTACACAATCTCTCAGAGCAGATCCAGAGAGAAGACAGAGAGAGGAGATCCACCACACAGATATATATGAGGACTCTTCTCTCCGTCTCACAGAAACAGCAGAACCACAGTCCAGTTCTCTGCAGACAACAGCTGCTTCCTTCAGGGTCCAGTAAGAGTCAACTCCTGGTCTCCAGTCATAGTATTCTACTGGTTTCCAGTCTCCTTGATGTTTCACCTCCAGTGTTCCTTCACAGCGACTGGCTCCTCCCACCAACTTGACAGGTTCTGAATAGAAAGCAGAGAGTCATCAGTAAAGAACAAAGTGAGTTCCAGGAGAACAGAGATGAAGCAGATCAAAGCTGCAGCTCCTCTTCTACCTGAGCAGGTGAGTCCAACAGCTTTGCCAGGTGAGCAGGTGTTTCTCTCTGAGCCTGAGCTTCTACAGTCCAGGAGAGCAGACTCATGGCCTCCACACTGGAACTCTTTGGTCCACATTGGAGCCTCCACTTCTCCATAGAGCGCCCCCTGGAGGACTGAAGGAGCGCCACAGCCAAGCTCCCTACAGACCACCTCTGCATCCTGCTGGTCAAAGTCCTCTTCACACACGGAGGACCCCCACTGAGTAGACTGGGTAGACTGGGTAGACTGGTTAGACCTCACCGCCAGTCTACCTGAACACAGACTGGTTCCATTCAGCAGCCTGACAGAGTCTGGAGAGATGAGAGAAGATGAAAGAGATAAAAGGCACCAGACAGTAAATAACATTCTGTCTTATGTTCAGTGGCGGCCGGCCAATAGAGGGCCACGGGGCCTGGCCACCTTGAGCCACCAAAAAAAAAAAAAAAAAAATATATATATATATATATATATATATATATATATATATACCTTTTATATTTATAATTGTATTAATTATGAACATTTTAATAATATTAATAAATTATACACATTGTCCATATTTGTGTTTTTGAGCTATGGAATATACCCAGTAATATTTGTAAAATAGGATATCTGCTCAAAATATCTGCTTTCCTGCTGCTAGTGCACGTCTCTGCTGCTAGTGCAAGTAGTGGGGCCAGATCGATTTGGCCCAATGAAGACGGGTCTAATACGCAGTTTAGCCAATCACTGATTAAAGATAATAATGAGTGACATACAATTCATCCAATCAGCGCCCTTTAAAAGACTTCCGGAGGGGCCATTCTCAGTTGGCCCCACGGTGCACGTTCACGGCTACTCTCTCGTTCTGTCTCTTGTGTTCTCCTGTTCTGTCTCTTGTGTTCTCCTGTTCTGTCTCTTGTGTTCTTCTGTTCTCGTCTCTTGTGTTCTCGTCTGCCCGTCTCTCGCGGCGCCATTGTAGACATGACAATGGAACAGCCAAGCAGGACCGCCACTCTTGCAAGAAGACTCTAACCTAACTAGATAAAATCTCTCCTCCACGACTTGGACTGCATGCTGCTGTCGATTATGAGGGATTACATTCTGGAGGAAGTAAAGAACGCTGATTTTATCGGCAAGTGGACGAGACGACAGACATTTCCACCCACCGCCAGCTGATTCTCATGCTACACTACATCGGCGCTAAAGGTAACCTACAAGTGCATTTTTCCCGAGTACATCACTGTCCAGAACGCGACCATGGACACCATCGCTACAGCGCTTATGACTGGCTGCTGTAATGAGGGGAGTCACCGGCGGAGTGCAACGTTTTTCCTGGCATTGCCCTCAGGTAACCAAGCAGCGCCGAGGGGTTAGCTAGCGGGCTAACGTTACAAAAAGAGAAAACGGTTGTTTAGCTATAGACGGGGCAAGATCATGCCAAATATGGACATGCTATTCAACTAGCTGCAGAAGAGGAACATCGACCCTGTCTTCATTAACTCTTTGTCCACCGGGACCGCAAGGTCGCGGTATGACACTCTACGTTTTTAAAATATTCATAGCGTCGCGATAATACATCGCAGAAATATGATTTTATGTCTGGCTGAAAGAGGAGACTTCCTGCTTCCGCAGCCTGCGCCCAGCAACATTTTAACATTATCAGGCAAGAGTTAGGGGCATCGGCATGTCATATGACGCTGTGCAAAGAAAGTCTCGTCAGACGAAATACTTCACCGTGATTTGTTGAATCATACGTCCGTCAACATTTTGTGAAGTCAATGAACACCCACAGTCAAGAAACTCACAAAGAACCAGCATGTAACTACAAACCTGAGCTCTGTAAACACGCTGGTGTGTTCACTCATAAAGAAGAGAGAGTATGGCAAAGGACGCACTTTACTACGGAGGAAGCTATGGCGGCGACGAGGGCGACCCTGAAGGCTTTGACTCCCGCGACCAAGAGGAAGATGCAGACAGAAGGGATCCATTTGAAGATGGGTAAGTGTATTTAGATACTACACTTTGTGTTGCAATAGCATATTTGCATTAGCAGAGTGAGCACATGTAGCTGGTCTCGCTCCATTTCTCCTCGAGTCTGGCGTAACGCAGGTACGCACGTTGGTTGTTTACATTAGCCGTTAGCACAGTTAGCTCAGGCTCTGAGCATTGTCCCTGCTGGATCTCTGTTACGCGTTTTGGTGTGCAATCGTAACTTTCTTTCAGTGAACTTAGTAGTGACCAGTAGTCATTTATTTTACAGAGAGGATTCACATCTGCAGCAGTGGACAACATGCAGCTTCGCTCCAGCCACCAGCACCTACGCTGTCGTGGAAGACTGACGACGACGCGGACCCTGTTTACCAGGTAACGTAGGTACTAGGGGTGAGGGGAATAATCAATTCAGCATAGTATCGCGATAGTTTGCGTGGCGATATTGTATTGATGCACGGAAGCCAAGTATCGATCTTTTTTTTTAAGTAATCTATTATGGGAGGCATCGGAGAAAGAAATGAGAAATGCGTCGTCCGCGTGTAAATCAAACGTCTGGACTTCCTGTCACTCGTAGCGGCGCTGCTGCACAGCTGTTGCACGGCGCACAGGACAACATCCGCAACACGCCGCTGGTCAAAGACGTTTACTCAGCATAAATCAAACTGGCTGCTGGTACTCTCGTAGTGTTGGAAGCGGCCTGTGTTACAGATTAACAGGCGACCATGTTAACTGGTGACTTCCGGCCGAAAGTCACCAGTTAACACGGCCGCCTGTTAATCCGTAACACCGTCATCCCGACGCAGTTCCTGGAGAAGTAATATTATGAACCCAGACACGACGGCGTTTGATGCTCCGACCTCTTTGGGATTTCCACAACAAGTATGAAGCAGAAATAGTAGTTATTTTCATGGTGGATGGCAGAAATGAAAACTCTTTGCACAGCGATAAACCAGAGATAAGCCCCGCCCCCTCTCTGGCGCGTCCAGCTCGAATGACGCGACTATGCCGACTGTAACACAAGCAGTTCAGTTTGTCAGGTGCAACATTTATGAAAGTGTTGGTCAGTTTGTCTGCTTGACAATCACATTTTGCTGCAATAAAAATGATTGAAGTGAGATGAACAGACTGAAAACGTTATCTTCTTAGATACAATATGTTGACAACGTTTTCCTTTGGGGACAATTTGCGGTGAAAAAAAGGGAATAAAATCGCAATACTCAATATATCGCAGAATCGTGATAGTATCGCAGTATCGCGATAGTATCAAAATCGGGACCCAAGTATCGTGATAAAATTGAATCGTGGGACCTCTGGTGATTCCCACCCCTAGGTACACAGCTCAGCTGCACACGTACACCTGTGAACTGTTCAAACTGTGTGAAGTTAGTACTGACTAGTCATTTATTTTACAGAGGATTCACCACCATGAGCGCCTCTACCACAGCCATCCCCACCAGCCCAGGTCTGTTTTCTATTTCTGAACACGTATATATAAATATATATTGTGTGTGTGTGTGTGTGTGTGTGTGTGTGTGTGTGTGTGTGTGTGTGTGTGTGTATATATATATATATATATATACTGAATTGGATGAATAAGATGTCCTTATTATGTCAGTGTTGGAATAAATGTTAAATATTTAACTGCAAAGTAGTAATGTGTTTTTGATACCTTTTTTTGCATTGAATCATACTAGGATGTTTGCTGAAATTGATTTGATGGCCCTACCAGTGAATGAGAAAGCTGTCCAGCTGAAGGAGAAGTCCTTTCTGCTGGTTGGACCAGAGGACTCCTGAAGCAGCAGACATGAAGGTCTCATATAAAGACATCTTGCTGCATTCAGCACCTGATTTACTGAGCAGCAGCTCATCAGACAAGTCTGCTGTCGCTCTAGCTGGTGATGTCAACCTGGACATGTTACTGTCATAGAGGAGGATGGACACGCTACTGTCATAGAGGAGGATGGACATGTTACTGTCATAGAGGAGGATGGACATGCTACTGTCATAGAGGAGGATGGACATGTTACTGTCATAGAGGAGGACACTGATGGACTCACCTGAGCAGGTGAGATCCACGATGGAGTAAAATGAATCTGATGTTACACAATCTCTCAGAGCAGATCCAGCGAGAAGACAGCTAGTGTAGATCTTCCACACAGCTCTCCGTGAGGACTCTTCTCTCTTTCTCACAGAAACAGCAGAGCCACAGTCCAGATCTCTACAGACAACAGCTGCTTCCTTCAGGGTCCAATAAAATAAACTTCCTGGTCTCCTTTCAGAGTATTCTAATGGTCTCCAGTCTCCTTGATGTTTCACCTCAAGTGTTCCTGCACAGCGGCTGGCTCCTCCCACCAACCTGACAGGTTCTGAACAGAAAGCAGAGAGTCGTCAGTAAAGAACAAAGTGAGTTCCAGGAGAACAGAGATGAAGCAGATCAAAGCTGCAGCTCCTCTTCTACCTGAGCAGGTGAGTCCAACAGCTTTGCCAGGTGAGCAGGTGTTTCTCTCTGAGCCTGAGCTTCTACAGTCCAGGAGAGCAGACTCATGGCCTCCACACTGGAACTCTTTGGTCCACATTGGAGCCTCCACTTCTCCATAGAGCGCCCCCTGGAGGACTGAAGGAGCGCCACAGCCAAGCTCCCTACAGACCACCTCTGCATCCTGCTGGTCAAAGTCCTCTTCACACACGGAGGACCACCACTGGGTAGACTGGGTAGACTGGGTAGACTGGTTAGACCTCACCTCCAGTCTACCTGAACACAGACTGGTTCCATCCAGCAGCCTGACAGAGTCTGGAGAGATGAGAGAAGATGAAAGAGATAAAAGACACCAGACAGTAAATAAAAGATGAAACAATTCAGAGACAAAATAAAAAATACAGATAGTCAATAATAATAATAATCTTAATAATCATAACAACACATACCAAACCATAATACTGCTTCAACATACTGTACATATGACACCATTAGAATGATCACCATGGTAACAACCTAACATAACTGGGTCAGACACCAGGTCTAGACCAGTGGTGCCCAACCAGTCCATCTGACTGGTTTCCAGCTGATTGTGAGACACTTAGTCCCAAGAATAGAATCCTGAAGTGAAGGATCTCTTGTTCTGTTGTTCTCACACTTTGACATGTCGGCTCCTACAAACATCCCTTAGTAACTTCAACGACCACCAATAATACATCACAGTAAAGCTCTGCCTGGCTGGTGCATTCTGGGTAATGTCCAGGAGCTCTGGCTGGCTGGTGCATGCTGGACAATGTCCAGGAGACAGAAGCTAAGAGTAGTGGTGCTCCCGGTTCTTCATGCTGTTAAACAGAGACTCCTATAAACAGCATCAGTGTTCCAGCTGGACAGATTCTCTCTGCAGATTCACATGAGATCACATCAAGGGAACAGCTGATGATGAAGAGTTATGACTCACTGATGGAACAAGGATCCACATCTCAGAAGATGGGCCTTGACCTTGATGACCAACATGTCTCCACCTCAGCAACACGGTGGAGCAGGAGAGTTAGACATGAACACAAGTCACCTTGAAGCAGACCACGAGGAACCTGAACAGGTGAAGCTCATGAAGGATGGAGCCGCTCAGAGAGGTTCTACACAGATCACTGCTGGAGGGAGGGACTGGACCAACACAGGGGTTACATGGAACAAGGAGGAGGACACTGATGGACTTACCTGAGCAGGTGAGATCCAGGATGGAGTAAGAGGATTGTGATATTACACAATCTCTCAGAGCAGATCCAGAGAAAAGACAGAGAGGGTCGGCCATCCACACAGGTCTTTGTGAAGGCTCTTTTCTTTCTTTCACAGAAACAGCAGAGCCACAGTCCAGATCTCTACAGACAACAGCTGCTGCCTTCAGGGTCCAGTCAAAGTCAACTCCTGGTCCCTTTTCAGAGTATTCTACTGGTCTCCAGTCTCCTTGAGGCTTCACCTCCAGTGTTCCTTCACAGCGACTGGCTCCTCCCACCAACCTGACAGGCTCTGGACAGAAAGCAGAGTCGTCAGTAAAGAACAAAGTGAGTTCCAGGAGAACAGAGATGAAGCAGATCAAAGCTGCAGCTCCTCTTCTACCTGAGCAGGTGAGTCCAACAGCTTTGCCAGGTGAGCAGGTGTTTCTCTCTGAGCCTGAGCTTCTACAGTCCAGGAGAGCAGACTCATGGCCTCCACACTGGAACTCTTTGGTCCACATTGGAGCCTCCACTTCTCCATAGAGCGCCCCCTGGAGGACTGAAGGAGCGCCACAGCCAAGCTCCCTACAGACCACCTCTGCATCCTGCTGGTCAAAGTCCTCTTCACACACTGAGGACCACCACTGGTTAGACTGGGTAGACTGGGTAGACTGGTTAGACCTCACCGCCAGTCTACCTGAACACAGACTGGTTCCATTCAGCAGCCTGACAGAGTCTGGAGAGATGAGAGAAGATGAAAGAGATAAAAGACACCAGACAGTAAATAACATTCTGTCTTATGTTTCTTAGAAGATCTGTGACCCATAATATGAATCTGACCAGAGGACTCCAGAAGCAGCAGACATGGGGGACTCATATAAAGACATCTTGCTGCATTCAGCACCTGATTTACTGAGCAGCAGCTCACCAGACAAGTCTGCTGCCACTCTAGCTGGTGATGTCAACCTGGACATGTTACTGTCATAGAGGAGGATGGACATGTTACTGTCATAGAGGAGGACACTGATGGACATGGTACTGTCATAGAGGAGGACACTGATGGACACGTTACTGTCATAGAGGAGGATGGACATGTTACTGTTATAGAGGAGGATGGACATGTTACTGTTATAGAGGAGGATGGACATGCTACTGTCATAGAGGAGGACACTGATGGACATGTTACTGTCATAGAAGAGGACACTGATGGACATGCTACTGTCATAGAGGAGGACACTGATGGACATGTTACTGTCATAGAGGAGGATGGACATGTTACTGTCACAGAGGAGGATGGACATGCTACTGTCATAGAGGAGGATGGACATGTTACTGTCATAGAGGAGGACACTGATGGACACGTTACTGTCATAGAGAAGGACACTGATGGACATGTTACTGTCATAGAGGAGGATGGACACATTACTGTCATAGAGGAGGATGGACACATTACTGTCATAGAGGAGGATGGACACATTACTGTCATAGAGGAGGATGGACATGTTACTGTTATAGAGGAGGACACTGATGGACATGTTACTGTCATAGAGGAGGATGGACATGTTACTGTTATAGAGGAGGACACTGATGGACACGTTACTGTCATAGAGGAGGATGGACATGTTACTGTTATAGAGGAGGACACTGATGGACACGTTACTGTCATAGAGGATGGACATGTTACTGTCATAGAGGAGGACACTGATGGACATGATACTGTCATAGAGAAGGACACTGATGGACATGTTACTGTCATAGAGGAGGATGGACATGTTACTGTCATAGAGGAGGATGGACACGTTACTGTCATAGAGGAGGACACTGATGGACATGTTACTGTCATAGAGGAGGATGGACACGTTACTGTCATAGAGGAGGATGGACACGTTACTGTCATAGAGGAGGATGGACACGTTACTGTCATAGAGGAGGATGGATACGTTACTGTCATAGAGGAGGATGGACATGTTACTATCATAGAGGAGGATGGACATGTTACTGTCATAGAGGAGGATGGACATGTTACTGTCATAGAGGAGGACACTGATGGACATGTTACTGTCATAGAGGAGGACACTGATGGACATGTTACTGTCATAGCAGAGGACACTGATGGACATGTTACTGTCATAGAGGAGGACACTGATGGACATGTTACTGTCATAGAGGAGGACACTGATGGACATGTTACTGTCATAGAGGAGGACACTGATGGACATGTTACTGTCATAGAGGAGGACACTGATGGACATGTTTCTGTCATAGAAGAGGACACTGATGGACATGTTGCTGTCATAGAGGAGGACACTGATGGACTTACCTGAGCAGGTGAGATCCAGAATGGAGGAAGAAAAACCTGATGTTAAACAATCTCTCAGAGCAGATTCAGAGTCAACACAGACAGAGGTGATCCACCACACAGGTCTCTTTGAGGACTCTTCTCTCAGTCTCACAGAAACAGCAGAGCCACAGTCCAGATATCTACAGTCAACATCTGCTTCCTTCAGGGTCCAATAAGAATCTACTGGTCTCCAGTCTCCTTGATGGTTCACCTCCAGTGTTCCTGCACAGCGACTGGCTCCTCCCACCAACCTGACAGGTTCTGAACAGAAAGCAGAGAGTCGTCAGTAAAGAAATTAATTTAATGAAGAAAAGATCAAACTAAAACTTGACTTCAGATTCTGCTTCATTGAGTCTTTATTTCTCTTTTCTTTCTCTATTTACCTGTTGATGTGTGGCCTCCTTCAGCCTGGAGTCCTGGAGAGAGAGACAATATTAGTTGTTTTAAGTAAATGTAATAGAGATAGACAATATTAGTTGTTAAGTAAATGTAATAGAAATCCACACATATTTGTTCATACATGTATTATGTGACTTATTTGGTTGTTATATTTATTTACAGACAGTTGGACCTTTATTTAAAAGCAGGACTGTTTCAGATGTCTCCTTCTGTTTCAGCCAATCACGGAAGAGAAGATTAAAGGGGAATATTTGATACAAGACAATAAAGGAAAATGTGTCATTTTGATGATTTTCCTATTTTTGTGATCCTCCATAATTTAAAGATTAACTGTTTAGTTGGTGTAAGTGATTCCTGCAAATCGGTAAGAATAATCATTATCGATCATGAAGTAACATGGAGACGACATATTGAAAATATAAATGGTAAAATGTCAAAGTCAAAAGCAATACTGTATGCATGTAGAGATGTACTAACTTCTAAGGCCTTGATTTCATTTGTTAATCACTTATACTTCCATATATATCTTATTGTGTGGAGGTGCGCGGGTCAACTTATAAAACATTCATAAATTCAACTTCTTGTTACAAAAATGAGCGATAAGCAACATGAATAATGCTGTTGCTATGGTTACTATGAGCACACAGATCCATTGCTTGTCAGATCTCATGTTATGAAATTTAATGATTTGGTATAATATAAAATAATGCAGAAAACATACAGAGCTAAAGCAAAGTCACTGCCAGACTGTGTACAAATACAAATACTCTGTACAAATACTCTGTACAAAAACTCTGTACAAAGACTCTGTACAAAGGTTGTTTTCAATATGTGAGTTTAAATATGATTGGAGAGATGTTTGTAAGTTTACTGTACAAAAAGCTAAAAAAAAAAAAAAAAGGGATCAAAAGAAGATGTATCTCTATTGTGAATGGTCAACTCATGTTTGCTTTTCAAAAGGGTGGTTTAAAAAAAAAATGTTGAGGGTTACAAGTGTGAATGAAATGTGTATATATATATATATATATATATATATATATATATATATATACACATATATACACAATATATATATATATATATATATATATATATATATATATATATATATATACATATATATATATATATATATATATATATACATATATATATATATATATATATATATATATGTATATATATATATATATATATATATATATATATATATATATATATACACATCTTTATTTGATTCATTATACATAAGTAATTATCTGATTTAATTGATAAGAATTTAGGTTAGGAACATATAATCATTTTGCTTCTACCTTTTCAGTCTTTCTTTTATTTTTGCATATTTTTGCATATTATATTGATACATCAGATTACATTTAGCTTTCATCCAAAGCGACTTCATTATTTTCTAAACACCGTAACTCATGTCAACATGTTCACGTTCAAATAGTGTCTGTAGCTGAAAGTATGCAGAGCCTTTAAGCTTTAAAGTTTAAGAGGATTTACAGATTTTCTCCCATTCAAAAATAAATCATAAAAAGCTTAATAATTCAAAATGTTAAAAAGTTAGAAACAAGAACAGTCACAGCACCGCTCTCCTGAAAGAGATGAATATTCTGATAGCTGAACGGTTTCTGTAGCTCAAATAATGCAGTAGGAGAAAGATGACAAAGATTATTTTTACAGCCACTGAAAACAATTCTCAGGTCTCTGGACCGGTTTACTGCAACGCCTACAAGGGATCAGCCAATCAGAGGCAGCGAGTCATGACGTCTCCTGTTTTTGACCTCAGCGATGAATACGTTGTGTTTCCTGTGAGTCCTTCACAATAAAAGCCCCACGGTGTTTTAATGTGAAGCAGCAGGAAGTGGAGTTCTCATCAGCAGTAACTTCCTGCTGCAGGAGAGTGAACAGGAAACAGAGAGGCTGATATAAATCACATGACCACCAGAGGCACTGATCACATGCTGCATCACTTCCTGTCAGCAGTCAAGAGGAGGGTCCAGCGTGGCCCAGTGCATGATGGGGAACGCCTGCTGTCCCGCATCAGAGAGCTGATTGGCTCTTAGATCGGACACAAACACCACGTGTTGGAGAACATTACAGTTTTTTCTGAATGCTTAAACACTAACAGTGATTCTTAAAGCACGGTTTCTGAAACCATGAACACTTTTAGCCAATGCGTTTACCAAGTGTGCCAAACTGAATGCACCTTCTCTGCTTTACACTCAGTTTATCATTTTATAACACACTTTTTGCAAAACTGTAAACATTGGTCTCTACATTGCTACACTATTTTGCCAATTGCGTTTCCACATTGACACATGTGGAAACACTTTTAGATCATGAGTTCACTTACAAATCAGAGCTTGAGCTCGATTAATAGGCCACAGGTAAACATTTGGTTTGGACAACAATGGAGGCCAATAGTGGACAGATAGTAAGAGGGGTGAGAATTAGACGAGGACGTGAAGAAGTAAGAGGAAGAGGAGAAGGAGAAGGAAGAGGTGAAGTAGGACGGGGGATAAGAAGAGGAAGAGGAAGAGGAAGAGGAGTCAGGAACACAATAAGTGATGAGATCAGAGCGACTGTGGCTGACCATGAGGGAGGCTGGGCAACGGGTTCAACCAAATCTGAGCCGCTGTACTGTTGCAGGTATCATCCGGATATTTCAAAATGAGAACCGGTAAGTAACTGTAAGTGCTGTAGACTTACTGGTGCAGTAATATGTACTGTACTTTCATAATGAGAAGGATCTATCACTAAAAACAGTTACGTAAATGTTTTTACCGCACTGCAAGAAAACCAATATCTGGTGGAAGAGGTCGACTGTTCGCCCCAGAGCAGGAGACCCACTTTGTAAATATGGTCATTCCAAATAACTGTATCAGACTCCGAGAGCTGCAGGCCCACATACTAGCAGACACCATGTTCCAAAAGGTCAACAGAGTGAGTGTCTCTGCACTGCCTCGTCTACTGAAACGCAACAGGATGAGGATGAAGCAGCTGTACAGAGTCTTCTGAAAGGAACACAGACCGTGTAAAACAACTGAGATATGAATATGTGCCGGTAAGCTATACTATCCTATCATTGGTACTGGATCTGGAAGTGTATGGTGCTACATCACATTGACTGATCCCTGTCTTGTCGTGCTGTGCTACATTGTTTTGTCTCTTTCAGAGTCATGGAGCTAGATGCACATGCAGTAAATCATGAGCTAATATATGTGGGCGAGGCCGGTTTCAACCTTGCAAAAACAAGGGGCCGCGGCAGAAATATCATGGGACACCGTGCCATCATCACCGTCCCGGGACAACGTGGTGGCAACGTAACAATGTGTGCGGCTATTGGTCAAAACGGCGTCCTTCACCATCATGCAATCCTGGGCCCATACAACACTGCACACATGATCACTTTTCTGGACACAACAATAGACTCATTCCCAATGACCCGGGGCCAGAGCAGCTCAGGTACCTCATCGTCTGGGACAATGTTAGTTTCCACCGGGCTGTGTGTGTGTGTGTGTGTGTGTGTGTGTGTGTGTGTGTGTGTGTGTGTGTGTGTGTGTGTGTGTGTGTGTATCCACAGCAACAGCAGCATTAAGTATTCATATTCTCATGTTGTCTATATTTACAATAAGAATAAAGTTTCCCTCATAATATGTTCTGCATACAAGATGTAATACTTTAGATCCATATTCTGGTTTATAGAGCACACATAAGTACTAGTACCTCTCAGTACCTGTATAACACAGTACCTGTACCTCACAGTACCAGTACATCACATTACCAGTACCTCACAGTACCAGTATAACCCAGTATACTTTAGTCAATAACTACATTCACCAGCTGGATATTTAATGAGTATATATATTTATATATTTATATGTATGAACCCTGTCTTCACACAGTGTCAGCTGGGATCGGCTCCAGCGCCCCCGACCCTGAATAAGATAAAGCAGAGTCCTACCTGAGCTCCACAGCAGCAGCAGCAGCAGCAGGTGATCCATGACGTCCAGGTAGACTCTCTCTCTCTCTGTCTCTCTCTCTCTGTCTCTCTCTCTCTGTCTCTCTCTCTCTGTCTCTCTCTCTCTCTCTCTCTCTGTCTCTCTCTCTCTCTCTCTCTGTCTCTCTTCAGTGTTTCAGGTCCTATTTAAACTTCTCTGCTCTGCGGTTTCTTTACGTAGAGAGGAGAGGTGGAGCTTTAAGGAAGCTGTCTTTAGTCACAGATCATATTTAATTTCACAAGAATTTGCTGACTGATTGCTGATGACAGGACTGTTTCCATGACAACAGCAGAGATGTTCCAGTAGATTAATGCGGTCAGAGTCTCATCACTTCATATCCATGTGTTCACATCATCAGCTACAGATACTTATACCACTACTAGAAACTCTTCTTCATCAGTTACATATACTTATACCACTACTAGAAACTCTTCTTCATCAGTTACATATACTTATACCACTACTAGGAACTCTTCTTCATCAGTTACATATACTTATACCACTACTAGAAACTCTTCTTCATCAGTTACATATACTTATACCACTACTAGAAACTCTTCTTCATCAGTTACATATACTTATACCACTACTAGAAACTCTTCTTCATCAGTTACATATACTTATACCACTACTAGAAACTCTTCTTCATCAGTTACATATACTTATACCACTACTAGAAACTCTTCTTCATCAGTTACATATACTTATACCACTACTAGAAACTCTTCTTCATCAGTTACATATACTTATACCACTACTAGAAACTCTTCTTCATCAGTTACATATACTTATACCACTACTAGAAACTCTTCTTCATCAGTTACATATACTTATACCACTACTAGAAACTCTTCTTCATCAGTTACATATACTTATACCATGACTAGAAACTCTTCTTCATCAGTTACATATACTTATACCATGACTAGAAACTCTTCTTCATCAGTTACATATACTTATACCATGACTAGAAACTCTTCTTCATCAGTTACATATACTTATACCACTACTAGAAACTCTTCTTCATCAGTTACATATACTTATACCATGACTAGGAACTCTTCTTCATCAGTTACATATACTTATACCACTACTAGAAACTCTTCTTCATCAGTTACATATACTTATACCACTACTAGAAACTCTTCTTCATCAGTTACATATACTTATACCATGACTAGGAACTCTTCTTCATCAGTTACATATACTTATACCACTACTAGAAACTCTTCTTCATCAGTTACATATACTTATACCACTACTAGAAACTCTTCTTCATCAGTTACATATACTTATACCACTACTAGAAACTCTTCTTCATCAGTTACAGATACTTATACCACTACTAGAAACTCTTCTTCATCAGCTACATATACTTATACCACTACTAGAAACTCTTCTTCTCTTCATCAGCTGATGATGTGGTCATTGGTAGTTTAAATTCATATTTAGAATATTAATCAAAGTTCCAGATTGTAGTATTTTGTATTCTCTATGTAGTGATGTTATGAGTTTATCAATGGCTGTACAGAGACACAATTGGCATTCCAACATTGCATAAATAATAACAAGTAATCATAGTATAAGCTATAGATATCATCATCATCATCACGTCTGTTCTGTAACCACGACATCGTACTTCAGCTCTTCGCTCTTCGTCACCTTGTTGATGAAGAGCTTCAAAGAGGAAGATGTTCACGTCTGCACGATGTCGTCTTTTATCTTCAGCTGAATATTCCGTGATTAAAGAGTCTGAATATGAGACGGGAACTCAAAACTTGTCTTTAAAATGATGAGACATATCCCATAATTAAGACTTAGTGTGTATCTTTAAATCTTTAAAAACTGTCACATTCGTATCTCAGTGTCTTGAACTCGGCAGGACATGACACCTCAAGGTGTTGGTTATGACTTGCATGCAATGTCTTTATCGCCATAATTGATCGGATTATTATCATTATTACTGAAATGTCCCACAGAGGCAGGCTAGTTTATGTGTAGCACATTTCAACAACAAGGCTTCAAAGTGCTTCACATGAAAGCATCAAAACATCATGCAGAGAAAACACGACTTAAAAACAATTAAGAATATTCATTAAAACATTGAAAACGGTCAAAAAGCTAAAAATAGAATAAAAGTTGCAGTTTAAGAAATAAAATGCAGTAATGAGATGCAGGAAGTGATTAATATCATTGAAACTGGTTCAATTAAAGGCAACAGAAAAGTCTTCCATCTGGATTTAACCTTTTAAGCCGCATGACAAAAACAGAGGTATTTTTTAGGATTCTGCTCGAAAAAACATCCCCAAACTAAAAAGGGTGTATCTCTGCAACAACAAGGGCTATTTGAATAATGTTGGTGTGATAATAAAGGCAACCCATGTGAGCTTTTGTTCAGATGTGTAAATATTAGTATATATGTTACTGGTTAAGAGTACATAAAGATTGAAATGCAGCAAAAATAGAAGTTACAGTAGTCCAGTCTCCTGGAGATAAATGACCTGTGAACCTCTCAGGCTGACCCCCATGGAAGTTGCTCAGGGGAACAGGGGTCCTCCTCTCCAGGGACATGTTGTCCGGGTTTAGGAGTTCCTCAAAGTGCTCTTTTCCACCGCCGACGATGTACCCCATCCGGGTCAGTAGTACTTTATTACTGTAAAATATATGTTCAGATCCTGGGAGGTGGTGTGGGGAATAAGGTCCGGAGTCCAAAAAGAGTTATACTAGTAATTATTTAATAAAAGAATGATGACAGAACAGCTTATGCAAACCCGATCGGGCCCCTCCTTCCTCAACGAACTCCAGACCGCAGGTCTTGTCTAGTCACGTGGGGATTTAAAAGGGCCGCTCTTCTTGCGCACGTGTTATAGGTCTCATTCACAGAGCTTAAGGCCACTCATTGGTTAGTTCTACGGCATGCGATTGGCTAAAAGTCCCACAGGGGCGGAGTCTCTCTTGGCGCAGGTTTTGAAGATGGCTCCATAACATTCATGTTTTCCGGTACCTGAAGTCCTCACTCCGCCCTCCTGTGTTTACTAACGCAGTATTTGACCTAGAAGGAGTTGTTATTCAGTTTTATATGTTACAACTGATGAGACTACAGCTTTCAGTCATCCTTCCACAGACTCTCTTTACCTCCCCCACTGTGCCTGATAAGAACAGTAGAGATTCCCCAGACCACAGGTGGTTCGGTCCCCTTTGTTCTTAAAACCAAATGCTCCCTTGTAAAACCCCCAATCACGTTCTATGTGTAAATTACCATGTGACCCTCAGCATACTAGTGGCTCTGTGACCTGATAGATTATTGTCTATCTTAAGCATTGCAATGTGCACATGGACATCATTACACAGTAATAAAAATTACCTTCATATGCATACAATTACAAATCCCTCATAATAATATCCCTTATTAGATATCATATTTCATGCATTGTAATCTACACATAAACAACTCATTTTACATAGATGTGCAAGTCCACATGTGACAAACTAAGCTAAAAAAACACTACATTACTTAACAACAGGTAGTACTTTATAACTTAAAGGTAGTACTTTATAACTTAAAGGTAGTAGGTGTTATGATGTTGGTTTGTTTGGTGTCCTGTTTTATTGTGAAGTCCTTGTCTTGTGTGTCCTCTGTGTTCCTGCACTTCCTGCCCCAGTGATTGTCCGTGATTGTGTCTGCGGTCGAATAGTCCATTTTGGTGAGGAACCTTCCTGACTGAGTGAAATGACCCGGAAGTACCTAAGTGGCCGCCATGATAATTGTCCAAATGCAAAGGAAAAGTCCCCGCTGCTGCCCCCGCGCCGCAGTCCACGCCAGCTCCACGCCTCCAGCCGGCGGGCCGGCCGATCCCAGCTCCACGTCTCCATCAGAACGACCGGCTTTTCAGGGACATGATGGAGTCCCTCCAAGCCCTGTCCCCAGACAAGGTGCCAGCTCCCCCGGTCCTGTCGGCGTCCCCCGCCTCTGTGCCGCTGCCAGACCACGCTGCCGCCTCCGGGCTATTTACTAATTACTTAACAACAGGTAGTACTGTCTTAATTATTAATGTACTCCACCCTCAGATCTAGAAAGCGCTCGCTCCTCCGGTCAACTCAGACACTGGACTCTTTTAAGACTGAAAAGCTTTTTATCAGGAAGCATTTTTTTACCTTGTGTTGATTCATTGTGAGCTATTCATTTGTCTTTTTTTTACTTTTTATTAGGGGTTGCTTTAACCATGTTTTCACTACTATATATTGGCTCTGTGGCATTCTGAGTTTCTTCTGAAAGAAAAGTGCTCTTAAAAATGAAATGTATTATTATTACTCAACAGCAGGTAGTATTACTCAACATAGTATTACTCAACTCAACAGTAGGTAGTATTACTCAACTTAATAACAGGTAGTACTTCATTACTAAACAACAGTTACTACTGTATTACTGAACAACAGGTATTACTCTGATAGTTTGCAGCTCGTTCACTCGGACAATAATGTGAAAAAGAACTAAGAATATAACATTGGCATTACAACATTACATAAATAATAACAAGTAGTTAAAGAGTCTGAATATGAGACGGGAACTCAAAACTTCAGCTTTGGATCACAAACGTCTCCCAGAAAATTTAAAAATAGATCGTGAAAGTTAGGAACACTATAAATAAAAATGACTTATTGAAAGTGTCTTTAAAATGATGAGACATATCCCATAATTAAGACTTAATGTGTATCTTTAAATCTTTAAAAACTGTCACATTCGTATCTCAGTGTCTTGAACTCGGCAGGACATGACACCTCAAGGTGTTGGTTATGACTTGCATGCAATGTCTTTATCGCCAAAATTGATCGGATTATTATCATTATTACTGAAATGTCCCACAGAGGCAGGCTAGTTTATGTGTAGCACATTTCAACAACAAGGCTTCAAAGTGCTTCACATGAAAGCATCAAAACATCATGCAGAGAAAACACGACTTAAAAACAATTAAGAATATTCATTAAAACATTGAAAACGGTCAAAAAGCTAAAAATAGAATAAAAGTTGCAGTTTAAGAAATAAAATGCAGTAATGAGATGCAGGAAGTGATTAATATCATTGAAACTGGTTCAATTAAAGGCAACAGAAAAGTCTTCCATCTGGATTTAAAGGAACTGAGGGTCTCTGAGGGTCTCTGGTGGTGTCTGATGGTGTCTGATGGTCTCTGATGGTCTCTGGGGGTCTCTGAGGGTCTCTGTTGGTGTCTGATGGTCTCTGATGGTCTCTGAGGGTCTCTGAGGGTCTCTGTTGGTGTCTGATGGTCTCTGATGGTCTCTGAGGGTCTCTGAGGGTCTCTGGTGGTGTCTGATGGTCTCTGAGGGTCTCTGAGGGTCTCTGGTGGTGTCTGATGGTCTCTGAGGGTCTCTGAGGGTCTCTGGTGGTGTCTGAGTGTCTCTGGTGGTGTCTGATGGTCTCTGATGGTCTCTGATGGTCTCTGAGGGTCTCTGGTGGTGTCTGATGGTCTCTGATGGTCTCTGAGGGTCTCTGGTGGTGTCTGGGGGTCTCTGATGGTGTCTGATGGTCTCTGATGGTCTCTGAGGGTCTCTGGTGGTGTCTGATGGTCTCTGAGGGTCTCTGAGTGTCTCTGGTGGTGTCTGATGGTCTCTGATGGTCTCTGAGGGTCTCTGATGGTCTCTGATGGTCTCTGAGGGTCTCTGGTGGTCTCTGGTGGTGTCTGATGGTCTCTGGTGTCTCTGAGGGTCTCTGGTGGTGTCTGATGGTCTCTGGTGTCTCTGAGGGTCTCTGGTGGTGTCTGGTGGTCTCTGGTGGTCTCTGGTGTCTCTGAGGGTCTCTGGTGTCTCTGAGGGTCTCTGGTGGTCTCTGGTGGTCTCTGAGGGTCTCAGCAGATATGTGGAGCAGAAAAGCTGAGCGCTGCTTCTTTGTTTAGTTCTGACTCTTGGAACAGGAAGTAGACCCGTCCCAGACCACCTGAGGGGTCAGATGGTTCATAAGGTAGACCAGCAGATCACAAATGGATTTAGGCCCTTAAAGCTATTCAACATGCTAGGCTGGTGGGCTCTTTATCACTGCAGTGTTAGTGTTAGTCCTGCAAGTTAACCGTTTATTTATTTCTATATTTTATTTTTAATAGATTCATTAAAGGCTTTCAGGCTTTAATTTGCAAGAGGGATAGAGAGAGACGGGTCACCCCTCCGGCCTCGAGCAGAACCTCCGTGGAGGTTATGACCTGGTGCTAAACTAGGAAGTCTGAATATTTTCCCAAAACCTCACAAACACAAAATAACTGAATAGTAAAATAAGTCACCAAGCAACACGAGATCCGACCGTCACACACGGCCAGAGAGAGAGGGACTAGTTTATCTGATGCTTTCAGCTCGGCTGTGATCACACTACCAAACATTAATGCATTCATGACAAACTCTTGCAAGGGGATTTAATACTTATGAAACCCGCTCTCTACCCGTACACACCCAGCGGTGTCCAGCGGACAGTCAGAGGTCAGAGGTCAACCAGTCACCGTAACTCTCTCTCTAATTCATTAAAACAAATATGTGGCTGTGAGTAAGTGTGTCCTGTATCTTTATCAGTGTGCGTAGCCGTGATGGATTAACCTCAGACTCACCTCGGGGCGGGTCGACGTGGAGCGCCGGGCGTTCTTGAACCTCCGCTCTTTCCTGTGTTACTTCTCCTTTTTTACACTGCAGTCTTATCAGCCTCGTTTCCGCTCACCCTCTCAGTCCTCACACATGCACATGGAACTCATGAACATGTTATCATCACTTACATCACTACAAAGGTTATTTGAAGAAACACCATAGTTTTAACCTTTTCGCCAAGCATTGATTGTATGTCAAGAGTCTCTTCCCACTATCCTGTACTCTTCTGCAAGGTGGATCACGGCCTCCAGCAGACACGTTCTCGTCGACCCTGAGCATCACTAGATTATATTAAAGAAATAAAACACACACATATCATCTTCACCCTGTAAAGAGAACCAAACCACACAGAACAAACAAACCCCAAACCTAAAAGTCTAATGTATGACCCCTGACCCTTGAGAGGATCCTGCAGGCCAGCTTCCCTAAGATCTGATCTGTTCTACACATCTTAACGGCCTGTTTCCTGCGATCTGTACCTTCACCCTGTCCACCGTTTAGGACTAAAGGAGCCCATACTCGGCTTCTGCTTCACTGCTGAGGCCTCACTGATCGTTACTGCGTCCGGAGGTTTGGTCTTTTGCTGAATGCAGGTGGCGAAAAACTAATCTCCAGGTTCACTGTGGTATCTATAAAGAGACACTTCACAATTATAATTTGGAACTTAGAAATGCAAGACAGGCCTTCTTCTCTGACATCATAACCAAAAACAAAAACAATACACGCGCCTTATTTGCTACCGTGGACAGGCTAACAAACCCTCCGGTGTCGGTAACGGATACGCTCCAATCCACCTGGGCATGCAATCAATCTGACTCCTATTTTGCTGATAAAATTCAGAAAATTAGACAAGCAGTCGGTGGCTCCACACCAACCACAGGATATGTGTTGTCCCCATCTTTAAATAGCATCCATTCAAATATCATGACACAATTTCACTCAATTAACCAAAGAAGCCTAGAAGACATTATACAACATCTGAACACATCCTCCTGCTGCTTGGATATTCTACCAACACACTTTTTCAAAAATATTTCACACTGCATGACCGCTGATCTTTTACAATTTGTAAACACATCCCTTCTCTCAGGTGTCTTCCCACAATCCCTAAAAACTGCAGTTATTAAACCACTTCTAAAGAAGGCTAGTTTAGACCCCGAAATATTGAAAAACTATAGACCAATATCAAACCTCCTATTCTTAAGTAAAATAATGGAAAAAGTGGTTTTTCAACAGCTGAACAACTTCTTGGCCGAAAATAACTGTTTCGATGTCTTCCAGTCCGGCTTTCGTCAGCACCGCAGTACTGAAACTGCTCTTGTTAAGGTTTTCAACCACATCACTTTAACACAGACAGTGGCAGAACCTCAGTCTTAGTATTACTGGATCTCAGTGCTGCATTCGACACGGTTGATCATGACATACTACTAGACAGACTGAAGTCTGGGTAGGACTCTCTGGAGCAGCACTTAACTGGTTTGAATCCTACTTGAAGGACCGACAATACTTTGTGTCGGTAGCTAATTACACATCAGAGCTGACTAGGATGACATGTGGTGTTCCCCAAGGTTCAATACTGGGGCCTCTTCTGTTCAACATCTGCATGCTTCCACTGGCTCAGATTATGAAAAATAACAAAGTGTGTTATCATAATTATGCAGATGACACACAACTCTACATAACTATATCACCAGGGGACTATAGTCCCATACAAGGGCTGGCTAAATGCATTGAAGAAATCAATAACTGGATGTGCCAGAATTTTTTTCAATTAAATCAAGATAAAACAGAAGTAATTGTTTTTGGTCCCAAGGACGAACGATTGAAAGTCAGCGCTCAGCTTCAATCACTAATGTTTAAAACCTCAAACCAAGCTAGAAATCTAGGTGTAGTTATGGATTCAGACCTCAACCTGAACAGCCATATCAAGACAATTACAAAATCAGCCTACTACCACCTGAAGAATATATCAAGGGTTAGAGGACTTTTGTCTCAACAGGATCTGGAGAAACTTGTCCATGACTTTATCTTCAGTAGACTTGACTACTGTAACGGTGTGTTCACAGGCCTCTGTAAAAAGTCAATCAGAAAGCTGCAGCTGATTCAGAACGCTGCAGCTGGAGTCCTCACTAAGACCAGGAAAGTGGATCACATCACTCCAGTTCTGAGGTCTTTGCACTGGCTCCCTGTCAAACAAAGAATTGACTTTAAAATCCTGCTGCTGGTTTATAAAGCACTGAATGGTTTAGGGCCTAAGTATGTTTGTGATCTGCTGCTACCTTATGAACCATCCCGGCCCCTCAGGTCGTCTGGGACGGGTCTACTTTCTGTTCCAAGAGTCAGAACTAAACATGGAGAAGCAGCGTTCAGCTTTTCTGCTCCACATATCTGGAACAAGGTCCTAAGAGCTGCAGGTCTGCTGAGACCCTCAGCTCCTTTAAGTCCACATTGAAGACTTTTCTGTTTGCTGCTGCCTTTAACTGAACCAGATTCAATTACTGCATCTCACTACTGCATTTTATTTCTTAAACTGCACTGCAACTTTTATTCAACTTTTATTTTTTAAGTTGCTTTTTCTACTTTTATTTTGTTTTTTGACTGTTTTAATGTTTTCTTAACTGTTTTTAAATCTGCATTATGTTTTGATGCTTTTAATGGTTTTATGTGAAGCACTTTGAATCGCCTTGTTGTTGAAATGTGCTCTACAAATAAACCTGCCTTGCCTTTTACTCTGACACCATATGAGGACTCTTTGTGTTGAAGCTGACAGCGACAGGCCAGGGCTCCACGTTGACAAGAGAATCACATCAAAACTGCAGGTTGTCCAACAGGATAAACAACAGCAGCAGCACAGACGCCATTTTCTTTTTTCCACACAGCAGCTTTTTCCACACACTCAACATTTGCAAAAGTGTTATTACTTGGAAAACATTACAAAACCGAGCCAATAGCTCATAGTCAGCAGTCTCCGTCTGTCAGTGAGTTTTAGAGAAATTATTATTGTTTGGGCTGCTTGGCACACATTTACAAATGTCCTCTTTATTTTACCTGACCATTTTCCACCAGAGGCTCATTAAAACAAAGGTTTTTTATATATAAGGAGTTATGTCTCTCCCTTTATCACCTGTGAATCTCTCCTTATAGTATCACTTGTCAGTAATGTTATTTCAGTTTACTGTCTATGATGTTTTACACCAGAATTACAACCTCTAATCATACATTGGCTTCTTTATATATTACGAAATACGCAAAATACGCAAAATCATTAAGTAAAATGAAAAATGTCAATAAGTAAAATCCTTAATAACAACATTATGAAATCGGTCAAATCTATAATATATCTTTAAATTCCATAGTTATGAATGTTGTCAATGCATAAAGTTAAAAAATAAGAAGAATTAGTGTGAAACAAGTAAAACTCTGATTATTAAAGATAAGTACAATCTTGAAGTACAACAATGAGCTAAATAGTCATATGTCTTGAAGTTCCCCTCAAGTCAGAACAAATGACAAATAAATGAGATGTTTGGGGCTGTGTGTGTTATTATGATAATTAGCGTGAGTCATTTAGACCCGAGGGCAACAGCACAGGGTTTGAGGAAGTAGAGCTGCTCATTTTAACCGGATGACAACAGAGGGTTGGGGATAATAACAGTGAGTCATTTTGAGTTGGGGATATGTAGAGCGGGTCATTTTGCCCCGAGGACCATGGCAGATGTTTGGGAATATGTAACGTGGGTCATTTTGTCTCATAGGTCAACGGCAGAGGGTTGGGAATATACGTGGGTCATTGTGACCCGAGGAAAACAGCAGAGTGTTGGGGATAAGTAGATCATTGTGTGTGTTTAATTCATGGGTAACTTTGTTCATAGTTAGAGGTAGGGTTTATATTGCATGACAATATATATAGCTTTCATTTCTGACTCATGAGTTCATATAGCAACAAACACAAGTACAACAACAATATAACAAATACAATACATAAATGTTTTAAACTGCAAAGGATTCTCATGCGAGGTGCATGTCTGTAAGAGGCTAATCTAGTTCACTGCCATCAGAAGGGTTGTCCTCTCCCTCATCCTCCTCTTCCTGCAGGGCAGTGGGTTTTGGGGCTGCCAAGTACGCTGTCCACCTTCCTGCGAGTCCCTCCGTCCACCCAGAGTCCCTCCGTCCACCCAGAGTCCCTCCGTCCACCCAGAGTCCCTCCGTCCACCCAGAGTCCCTCCATCCACCCAGAGTCCCTCCGTCCACCCAGAGTCCCTCCGTCCACCCAGAGTCCCTCCATCCACCCAGAGTCCCTCCGTCCACCCAGAGTCCCTCCGTCCACCCAGAGTCCCTCCGTCCACCCAGAGTCCCTCCGTCCACCCAGAGTCCCTCCGTCCACCCAGAGTCCCTCCGTCCACCCAGAGTCCCTCCGTCAGTGAGCGGGAAGAGCCAAGATCGGGCAGATAGTTATTACTGTGCAATAGCAATAAGTGAGTGAAGTATCTTTACATGGCATGCTTAGAATGAAACCTGCTGGTGAGATGAAATATTGCTTGAAGTGGCAAGCCAAGAAGCATGAATGATACCAGTGAGTGTGCAATTATGAAAAAGGAGGGATATTCTCTAATTGCCATACGGATGAGTCGAAGGTAAGTATGTGTGTGTGTGTGTGTGTGTGTGTGTGTGTGTGTGTGTGTGTGTGTGTGTGTGTGTGATATGACTCCCCTGTAGTCTGGTCCAGTGACCAGTCTTAATTAAAGTCAATGAGTTGCGTCGTGGAAGAGCAGGGTTCGGGTTCTTGGGTTGGAGCAGCGCTTCAGCCAAAATACGGCAGATTTACCTTGAAAGAGAGAGGAGTGATATTATAGTTATTACTGTACAAAGAAAATGATGGTTCAGTATGGTTCAGTAATAAATCTATGAAATAATTGTTGAAGTAAGTATCTTTAATTGGCTTGCTTAGAGCGAACCCTGCTGGTGGGATGAAATATTGCTCTAAGAGGCAGGCCAAGAAGCCTGCATATTATATTGCAGTGAGTATGCAATTATGAAAAAGGAGTGATAATCCATAATTGCCGTACAGATGAGTCTAAATTAAGTATATATGTGTGTATATATTATATTATTATAATTCCCCTGTAGTCTGGTCTGGAGGACCAGTCAATGAGTCCCGTCGTCGAAGAGTAGGCCCGAAATGGAGCCTCTGTGGCAGTGCTCGTCCATGGTGGGATTCACCGGCGGTCGGATGGCAGGCCGCATGCTCGGGTCTCCGTTGAGTCTCCGGCTGTGAAGCTGGAGCTGCGGCGCCACCAAGCATCATCTGCTCCGGAGAAGGAAGCGATCCATCCTGTCCGGTCCCGGGCTTCGCACTCGCGTGGTCTGCCTTCGGTCCTCGTGGCGTCGGACTGCAGAAGGTCTGACCCTCGCCTTCGTCAGAGGAAGGAGTTCCCGGGCGGTCAACGGGGCTTCGGACTCGTGGCAAACGGACTTCTCCTCCGCTGTGCATCGCGCCATCTTCGCGACGGTCCTGTTTTAGATGTTCCACGTCAGGCTCGTGTGAGCCTCGTGCTCAACTCTCACCGGGAAAAAGTCGCAGAAACTCATTCTTAATGAACCTTTTATTTCCAGGTGGTAAGTAAAAGTATAAATACATGTAGAACAGTTTGGGTTACATTTAAACCCTCATCAGCTACTTAAAACAAATCAAATTGAGGAGTTGAGTCGGCATGCATTGCCTCCGCCTCGCTGTCTGCAAAGGGAGGGTCCAGTGCAGCGCCTGGTGACGCCAGCATGCAACGTGCAGGAACTGACATGAAGGTCAAATACATCACCCCCACAGTAAACCTTCACAAAGTGACCCAAGTCCTCATCAAAACATGCAGTTCATTACATACTCTATTTATAAACAGGCAATGAACCATCAATAAACATGTTTCCAGTGGAAATTTGTGTTGTTCTCAATCATTTGCGTCTGTGCATTGACTTTACATGCAATCTACTGCAATATTAAGTTCTGTTTAATGCATTTTGTAGACCTTAGTTCAACTATGTTGAACTTATTTATTCTTATTTGTCACTTTGTTCTGATTTTGTTCCCCATCACAATAGCTGTAAACATTTTTGGGTGAATAAAGTCCTCCCAGTCGTATGCGCACCCTGGTGCTTCACACCCCTCTTGAAAAGCAAATGAAAGAAAACAAGAAGCTTTGAGTGATTAAAGCACACATATATATATATATATATATATATATATATATATATATATATATATGTGTATATATATGTGTATATATATATATATATATATATATATGTGTATATATGTGTATGTATGTGTGTATATATATAAGTGTATATTTGTGTATATATATATATATATATACATATAATTATATATACATATATATACACACATATATATATATATATTATATATATATAGAAACAAATATATGTGTTTATGTATATATGTATATATGTGTGTATATATGTGTTTATATATGTATATATATACATATAAATATATATGTACATATAAATATATATATATGTGTATATATATGTGTATATAGATATATATATATATATATATATATATATATATATATATATATATCTATATACACATATATATGTATATATATGTCTTTCTCTGTTAAAGCACAGTTCCTGTTCAACAGAGCTCTTTCTCTCACAATATAGTGACGGCAGTGGAGAAGAACTTCATGAAACTAATTCATTCAGAAAGCACAGAAATAATATATTTTTTAAATGTTTTAATATGTTTTTTTTCACGTTGCAGAACATGCAGCCAACTCAACATATTACACAGCAGTAGCTTCAACTTCACTAGATGTTCAACAACATATCCAAACATGAATTGATGCGGCTGGTGTTCTGTTTAGTTCCACCAGATGGAGACAAAGTTCACATTTGGGTTCCAGGCTGGTGAGAATTTTGTTTTACTTTTTTTTTTACAAACATATTGTTTCCTGCACAGTTTCACCAACACCTTCCCTTTGTTCAGGGTCCGGTAGAACATGTAGAAGATGTCTACCTGTGCCTCTTTAAGATGCTTCATTTATCCATTATTTATTCTTTATTCCTGTTTGTGTGTAACTGTCACATTATTTTAAGGATTAAAGTTTAAGGATTAAAGTATTTTGGAGAAATAGTTTTTTTTTTTTTTTCAAACAATATTCAACTAGTGTGAAGACATCAGCATTTTGTTTTTATCAACTAGAGAACAGGAAGTGACCATATATGGAATGGGGTGGAGAGACGCCGTATACGTCTCTAGTATCCTGTCAATCACCCTGTAGCCCCGCCCCTAAAGCTGCTTTATGGTCTGTTTAACTCTAAATGACCATCATGTACTAAATGAACATCATGCTGTATTGAAGAAGACTTGAAACTAGAGATTGAGACATAAACTCATGTTTACAATGTTTACTGAGGGAATACATCAAGAGAAGTAGAGTCATTTATATAGACTTCTATACAACCAGAGGAGTCGCCCCCTGGTGGTCAGGAGAGAGAATGCAGCTTTAACACATGAAGCATAGACTTCTATACAACCAGAGGAGTCGATCAGGAGAGAGAATGCTGCTTTAACACATGAAGCATAGACTTCTATACAACCAGAGGAGTCGATCAGGAGAGAGAATGCTGCTTTAACACATGAAGCATAGACTTCTATACAACCAGAGGAGTCGCCCCTGGTGGTCAGGAGAGAGAATACAGCTTTAACACATGAAGCATAGACTTCTATACAACCAGAGGAGTCGCCCCCTGGTGGTCAGGAGAGAGAATGCAGCTTTAACACATGAAGCATATACTTCTATACAACCAGAGGAGTCACCCCCTGGTGGTCAGGAGAGAGAATACAGCTTTAACACATGAAGCATAGACTTCTATACAACCAAAGGAGTCAACCCTATTGGTCACAATCAAAATATGTGCATGCTCTGTAATGGTAAAATATAGTGTTGTAATATTGTGAGTTTAATAGAGCCTGAATTGACCTGAATGACCCTCAGAGATGAAGTACCAAATAAGGGGAGAAGCAGATGTACCGGGATCAGAGAGCTTGTTGATCTTCCTTCACTTGTATATGGGGGGTCGTAAACACATAAGGTGTTGATGGTCAGGACAAAGGGAATGTAAGTTCTGTTGATGGGAGCTCTGGGGGTTCATGTTTCTCGAACAGACTCAGCTGCTCTGGTCTCCTTCATTGGGGCGTTCTGAGGCGGAGACCTGATTGTGCTGTAAGTGAGCTGAAGACTGCTGCTTCTTCGAATTCTGTGTCACAGGCTGCGCCGAGTGGCAGTGACAGACTTTTCCTTCCTGCAGGAATAAACAGACTTAAGATAACTTTGATTCAGAGACTTCATTCCTTTTTAACAGATCTACAGGGAAATCTTCCATCATAGCTCTCAAACGCAGAGTAAACACTGAGGTCTGATACGACCCCCACAGAGTGTCAGTGGAACTAGTCTTTGGCAGATCAGCAACACTCTTTGAGAACAGAATAGGGAAATCTTCAAAAACAGGAAATGCAGACACATAGTTCAAGTGTGTGGGCGAGGCTGCTGTCAGGCCTTCATTCTTACTTTCAATCGGATTGATGAAGTCTGTTGTTGTTTTTTAAAGCAGGTCCGTTGCTTCATTTAGTCGTCTATTGGAGAGTACCAACTAGATGTTGTGTTCGTAGAAACTTCAAACAAACTTATGAAACGTACAATATGAACTCGTACTCTCTCCCACTCTCTGGAACTGACAACCACAGACTCTGCACACTGTGTCAGTCATTTTAAGTTTGACAAGTCTGACTTGTTTTTTGACCATGGCTCTAGATCCTTGACCAGGTTGAAATACAGTATTGTTAAATATAATTGCATCATGTTTTAATCAAATAAGATCAAAGAGTTTATTTGAGCTGTTCACAAGAAATTGGACTATCCAACAAACACTGTATGTAACAGAATGATGGAATGAACTTAATGATCAGAACAACAGTGCATGTGTCTGTCCCACGGCCACTTAAATAAACTAAATTAAAAGTAACCAAAAGAGGAGTTACAGAAAATAACCTCATAAAGGTTAACACCACTATTGCAAAAGTACAACATGATAGGAGAGTTAAGTGTGGACTCCTAAATACTAGATTGTTGTCTTCTAAAGCTGTATTAGTAAATGAATTAATATCAGATAATGATCTTGATGTGTTGTGTCTTACTGAAGCCTGGCTGAGATATGAGGAATATGTCAGCCTCAATGAATCTACTCCTCCAAGTCATATTAATACTCACATTCCTCGAGGCACCGGCCGAGGAGGAGGAGTAGCTGCCATCTTTGACTCGGGTCTGTTAAAGGGTCCTAAACCTGGACTGAACTAAAACTCATCTGAAAGCCTTGTTCTTAGTCTTTCACATCCAACCTGGAAAACAGTTCAGCCCATTCTGTTTGTTGTGGTATATGGAGCACCAGGTACGTA
>NC_136608.1:18009283-18021440 GCF_910589615.1 Taurulus bubalis | reverse complement strand
CCAGCTGATAGCTGTGTTGTACTGACCTCGCTAACAGGAACTGTAATAGACATGAAGAGTAATGGAGAATAACAGCAGAATATATGGATTTATATTATCAGTGTGAGTCTGTGGTAGCAGAAGGTGAAGCATGTGTTGACTGTTTACAGATATATGCCCCTGAATTAACCACAACAAGCTAACGTAGCTTTCATGACCAAGGGTCACTGATGTGTGTACACACTTGAGACTAATGCCAAGGAATACGATGAGCATTCCTTTAGTTTTCGTTCTTCAGCTGTTTCTGTTTTCAGGAATTCACTGAAAGTCATTTCCAGGATTCATGTTGGAACGTAACTCCTCCCGCCTCCATTCGCCTTCCCGGAATGAAGCCTCCCCCTCTCTCTCTCTCTCTCTCTCTCTCTCTCTCTCCCTCTCGCTCTCTCTTGCTCTCTCTCTCTCTCTCTCTCTCTCTCTCTCTCTCTCTCGCTCTCTCTCTCTCTCTCTCTCTCTCTCTCTCTCTCTCTCTCTCTCTCTCTCGCTCTCTCTCGCTCTCTCTCTCTCTCTCTCTCTCTCGCTCTCTCTCTCTCTCTCTCTCCTCTCTCTCTCTCTCTCTCCCTCTCGCTCTCTCTTGCTCTCTCTCTCTCTCTCTCTCTCTCTCTCTCTCTCTCTCTCTCTCTCTCTCTCTCTCTCTCTCTCTCTCTCTCCCTAACCCGTTCAACAAGGACCGGAAGTCTCCATATCCGCAGCAGCGCCTCCTCTTTACTGGAAGCCCCGCCCCCCCCCCCGTCACGTAAAACCATCGCACCCTGGTGACTCCCTCACTGCCTTCCCTCTGAACGGAGCTCTCTTTCTCTCCTCGTCGCCATTTCTCCGTGTTTCTCGTGTTTCCGTGTTTAATTCAACATGGCTCAGGTCAACTCGTGCCTCAAACTCATCTTCACCATCTTCAACGTCTTCTTCGCGGTGAGTTGGCGTCTAAAAATGGCCACCGGTCTGCGAGCGGACGCACCCGGATGTAGTGAGGAATTAAAACTGCGCAGTCGATTTAACTAATCGACTATTTATTTATTTAAATAATGTAGTTTTCCTGTTTTTATTGTTCCCTTTCAACATTTAATTTCCTCTCAGTAAGTTTATTCCTCTTCAAGCCGACAGTTTACTGATTTAAACTCTTTATTCGCTATTTGTTCCTTAAAAACGTTTCGGGTGAAAGTGATATTATATTATTATTGTGTAAATAAACTTAAATGAGTCGTACTTGAACTTTACTTCCTACTGACAGCTACATGTGTGTTTAACGTCAGTTTGGTTATTTATTAAATCTAATTTAAAATCTAGCGTTTTAAAGCTGGGTTGTTTGTTCTAGGAAACACACTTTGCATTTAAACTTAAGTATTAAAATATAGTTTGCTCTAATAAAATGTGGAAAAGAAGAAGTGCAAGTGATTTAAAAGCCTGTTTTGTCCAAAAAAAACAACACAGATTTATTTAACTTCCTATGACGTCAGCGCAGATAACAAAAGAGAAGAAGCAGATGGTAACGTTTAAAATGGTGGAACCTTAAAATGTTTGTTTACTTTATAGAACAGATTAAAGGCCTTTAGTTTGAGAGTTTGTTGCTTTTGGTTTCTGTTTTTTATTTGTTTTTCTCTGCTGGTTTCAGTCTAAAGGAAAAAAACAAAACAATTATGTTTAATAGTTTGCAGCTGTTTCTGCAGAAAGCTTTTACTTTTCACAATAAAAGCCTCTGGGTCGAGTCTCAGGGTTCTGCTTCCGGTTCCACCGGTTCTCCTGCATGTCCAAGAGAACAAAGTTCAGGTCGTTGATAATCAGCAGGATTATCGGTAAAGACCGTAATCTTTATTAAACACCGTTTTGAACTAGTTCGACCTTCAGAAACCATTTAGTTTCATAACTGAGTCACAATAGTCTGCTTCCAGATATGATGACTCACGATCACTTCAGTTTTTATTTTATAGATTAATCGATTTAAATCATTTCTCAAAGTCTTTTAAACGTTTTGTTTTGTCCCAACAAATATATTCAGTGTAAAAAAAAGTGTCAAAGTCGGTAACTTTCATTTTGTGCAAATAAAACAAGACAATACATATTCAAATTTTAGAAGATTAAACAGAATACATTTTTTTAATATATATGTGTGTATGTATATATATATATATATATATATATATATATATATATATATATATATATATATATATATATATATATATATATATATATATATACTTCTCATATACTGTTTTTACTCAATCTGTATATTTAATATTGCGACTGTATTCTTCACTGTTTTACTGTTTATTTATATAACTTTTTCTCTGTGTGCTCTGCTGCTGTAATCCTTTAATTTCCCCACTAATAAAGGATTATCTTGTCTTAAATAAAAATGATGCAGTAATATAGTTTTAGCTTGTTGTGCTTTATTTAACGTTGTTGTTGTTGTGCTTCAGATCGTCGGCGGCGTCATCATCGCGCTCGCTCTGCTGTCGCAGGTCGTCACGAACGTTGATGGAGGCGACGGCGTAAGAACAGACTCTGACTTCACAGACAGGAAGTGACGATAATAACAACAACAACAACATTAATGAGACCATTTGCCCCGCCTCTCTGCAGGTGGAGGGTCGCACCGTCGGCCTCATCGCCCTCTACACCGTGGGCGCCATCACCATGGTGATCGCCATCCTGGGAGCCATCGGCGCCCACCGGGAGAACCGGGCGTGTCTCATCGTGGTGAGCGGCTGACGCCAGATCTGATGACACGGTCGCTTCCGTGAAATGAGCTCGCGCATGAATTTAGAAAGAAAAGTTCCAGAATGACGCGCGAGGGGAAACCACGCGGTTGTTAACGGCAACGCCAAAGAGCGGTTCCTTTGTTGTTCAGCGTCTCGATCGCCGTGGAAACTCTGTCACAACTTCTTCTTTTTAAAAAACACAGTTGTGCAGATGTGATGTCATGTCCTGTTTCTCTCTCTCTTCAGTTCCTGGTGTGTATGGTCATCGGAAGTCTGATAATGCTGCGCGGCGGAATCTCCGCCACCATCGCCCGCCCCCAGGTAACGCCCCGACGACCCCGACCCACAATGCAACCGGTCCCAACGCACCCCAGAGACGCCCCACACACACACACACACACACACACACACACACACACACACACCCCCGCCCCCCGGTGTAACCAGTTCTTTGTTGCCGTTAACTCTTCTCTGTAGTTGGAGCGCGTGCTGGAGGAGAAGTTTCATGAGCTTCTCCCTCTGGACAAAGCTTCAGACGACGTGAAGAACATGGCCGGAAGCCTGCAGAAACAGGTAACACACACACACTCACACACACTCTTGAATGTGTTTTTGTGCGTTAGCTGAACCCGTTTGATTGCATTGTTCTCCACTGGAACGTCCCAAAAGGCCGTGAGGAATGTTTCTGTCAGCTGGCTGACTAAATGGGTAAAACCTAAATACAACCCGAGATCGTCGAGGTAATAAACTGTAATTTGAATCTCTTAAAGCGGAACAAGAGACACAGTTTGTAAATCGTTTTAATGCAGCAGGTGTGGCCCCAGAGATGCAAATCTCCTGGAGCTGGAAGAGGATTTTATTTCACTGCCACGCAAAACGGGCGTCGCTCCTGAAAGCGAGTCCTTCACTTCCTGTTTCAAAGAACAATAACCCTTTTGTTCCGTCGTGAAAACAAACAGAGAACTGATGTGAAACTTCCTTTTTTTTTTAAACGGTGCAAAAAGAAAGTTTATTACTGCTGGACTCTGAACAAACACAGGAGAACTGAAATAAACCGGCTTCCTGTGTGAAACCTTCACGCTGTGAGATGCTGGCAGGAAGTCGTTGAGGTGAACGATGTTTGAAGTTGACCTTTTTCTTTTTGCATGTGGCGTTATTGAAAATAAATATAAGTCGTAAACGTAGAACTAATGTTCTGCTCAAAGCCACCAGACTCCACTTGGAAAAACACTTATTTTACCTCGCCGGTTGTAAAAAATAAAAATAAATCGTCAAAACATCTTCGTTCATTTCCTCTGGTTCGGTCCAAATAAACCAGGAAGTCATGGAGGTGAAGACGCGCCGTCTCTTTAAAACATGGCCTGAACTTGTTTCTTCTTCTTCTGTGGTTCCAGATGCACTGCTGCGGTCTGTTCAGCTACAAGGACTGGGAGAACAACATCCCCAACACGTGTCTGTGCAACCAGGAGGAGGAGATGGAGGGGAAGTGCCAATTCGTCGACTACTGGGTGAGAAACACAAACAAACAAACAAACAAACGCTTCATCCGCTGTTCGTTTAAAGGCAGCTTACTGACGGGTTTCTTCTGTGGTTTCCTTCAGGGCGTCCTGCTGCAGAAGAAGTCCGTCTACATCAAGGTGAGTGGAGCCAGAACGTGACCCTCCTCATATTCAGCTCAAAGTAAAGGAAGTCATGTGATCACGTGACCTCTCTGCAGACCTGCTTCCCCATCATCCTGCACTACGTCCTGCTGCTGTCCAGCGTCATGGTCGGAGTCGCCTTCACGCTGGCCGCCCTGGCGGTGAGAACGCCTTGTGTTTGTGGGTTAGAGTTAGAGTACCAGGGGTACCAGGTGGACTGTAAAATAATAAACCAAGACTTAAATTTGCTTATTTTTCCAGTGTGCCACTTTGACCAGGAGAGACTGGAAATATAATGCATGGTTTAATATATAAAACGCAAAGCCTCATTTGTGTTTCTCCACCATCAGTACCGCTTGTAAAAATGTATTAATATTAATATTGACTCCTTTAGCTGCTGGGCTTGGCGCTCTCCTCCGCCATCATCCACCAGATGCGTAACCACAACCGGCCCACCATCCTGATGACGGCGCCGGCCATCTTCACCACGCAGCCTCCCAAATACCAGGAGCTGCACAACCCGCCCGGCTACTAGAGGGGCCACTTCCTGTTCGGGTGGGCCACTTCCTGTTCGTCTCAAAGTGCCTGACGGAACTGTTACGCCACTGGGTTTCATCTTCTCCGTCTTGAATTAGGCTGGAGTGCATCTGATTGGTCGGTGCATAGTGGGCGGGGCTTACTGATTTAATTCATTCTGTGTTTTGTTCTTGTTGTTTCTGAGTCACAACTTATTTAGTTTCCCAACATCGAAGTTTAGTCTTTAAATTCAGACTTTTTTTTCTGAGGTTGATGCAAAAGAAACTTTTTTAAATGACATCATTAATAGTTTTTGGGTTCTGTAAATGTATAATTCAGAAATAAACCGGCTTGTTTTTTTGTTCATTTTGAAGCTTAAAATCTTTATCTTCCAGCCACTCCCACCTGTCACTTTATTTTTGTATATGTGTGTTAATGTGTTTCCTGAAGGTTTAGTTCTTTCTTGAACATTTTATTATAAAATGCGTCATAATTTCCAGAATGATGTAAAAGCAATCAGAAGTTGAGGCTTTTATTTTGAAAAACTGAGCGACATGTTGACGCTTCAGAGGTGACATTAAAATGTGAGGTTCTTATTTTTTATAATTCAGTCTATTTAATAAACATTCAGAAAGTCCTTTTTATAAAATTAATAATTAAACGGAGGAAAGAAAGAAAGTTTTTTTTTTGATTTACTGCCTGACATGAAAAATAAATATGACGACTTCAAATAAAAGACCAGAAAACAAACCGGCTGAGTGGAGTACTTTTATACTGTAGTACTTTTAGTGAATACTGCAGTAGATATGCTGTAGTACTTTTAGAAAATACTGCCGTAAATATACTGTCGTCCTTTTAAAATATAAATATATATATATATATATACAAAATTACAAATAAACTTGCCTTGCCTATATACTGTAGTCCTTTTAGTAAATGGTAAATACTGTATTGCAGTAAATATTAAACTGAAATACTTCAGTAAATACTGTAGTATTGATGAAAAGCGGTTCATTAGTTCTACATGAAGCCAACAGCGCTCTCTGGTGGACAAATGGCGTCACGACATGTTCTACCACTCAAACGTTTAAGAGTAAATAAATACGTGATGACGTCATTTCTACTTTGATTTGAAGATATTTAATCTGTAGAAACAGTGAAGAGAAGACGCTACATTGTTAGAATCGTTCAGCTTTCTTTACAAAAACATTTTGACACCAGCAGTTTAAAAAAATTACATTTCCAAAATTACTTATTTTTTCTTCCTTAAAGACACATTTATGTTGTTCCAGAACAGGAAGCGGTTTTAATTCTTATTCTTCGGTTTTAATTCTTCTTCTTCTTCTTGCAGCGATTATTTCCCCAAAAAGGTAGTACATAGTAGAGAGTACACAGAAAATACGTTTTGTTTCATGTACAGATTTCTGAGAGAATATAACTTAATAAACAATCTGCTGCTCAGGTTTTTTATTCACCATTTTAAAAGAAAAACCGAAATAAAAAAACAAAACAAAACATGCTCGAAGAGAAAGAATATATATATATATATATATATATATATATATATATATATATAACATTGATCAATTTAAATGTGTATCAATATATATCAATATATTTTGTAATATATATATAAACATATCAACATATAATATATATGTATATATCAATATAAATTTAGAGATGAAAATATAAAGTTAACAAAAACATTAATCAGCACTTAGTTTAGATCAACAGAAAAGGCAAAATATGAATTATTCATATTAATCGTCCGATACGATGTTCAACATTTAACACTAATAGTTTCTGTTTTGCATATTTATAAACTGAGATTTTGAGTTTTGGGAGTTTGAAGATCTTTTTCACTATTTTACAGACTGAAAGGAAATAACTTTATTACAATAAATATTATATACGTATATAAATATGTTAGAACGGTTGTTTAGATTTGCTGTTTTATTTGTTATTTGTAGTTTCTAAATTAGTTTCATCATTTTAATTAATTAATCGATTAGTTGATGGAAGAAAAATTAATCTGTGTTGTTTTCAGTTTAATATAATTATACTAATTAATAACTGGCACGTAAAACAAAACAGTTCAATACAGATGAATGTTTTATATTTATTTGCAAACAGAGACATTTAAGCTGGTAAATTATTCCTTTATTATTTGTAATTTTTCTTTTTACAAAATGCAGTTTACAAAAAAAAAATCAGCTTCAATGTTTGATGTTTTATTTATTATATTTTTTTATTTCACCATATATCACTCTTATTTTATCAAACATATTTAATGTTCTGGGTTCATAATTATTCTTCATTAAATCTGAAGTCCTGGTTCTTTTTTTATGTTATTTGTTTCAAGCTTATTTGGCGCTTTGAGAACCAATTTAACAATCAAACTATTAAATATGTGAAAATAAATGTTGCAGTCCAAAATGTTGATTCAATTTAGTGTCAATGTGATGATTTAATATTTTATATTAAAGATTAAAGACGACGTCGGACTTTTTCCAGTCGATTTTATTACAACATTCTGGAAGTAAAAGAAAACCTTGAAACCAAAACACACATTTAAACTGGACTTCTCTGCGAGGGAACATCTTTTTAGTCACATGATCCTCTAATGTCTCGTAACCGTTGACTTCAAAGAGTTATTAATCTTCACTTCGTCTGAAATGAGGATAAATAAGAATTCTGTGTAAAAGTTCATCTGAAGATAGAACGAGTCAGTTGAAGCTTGTTTTATCTTTAAAAGGGACAGAAGTGTGTTTGTATGAAGTACTTCTCCGTAGTCAGTGTATTACTACAGTAGGTGTATGTATAAATTAGATCCATTTATACTACTTAGAATACTATTGAGAATATTTCCCCTCTTTACCGTTCCTGTCCGGTATCTTTGTTCTCCTCGAACTCCATTCACAAGAACAGGGATTTGACCTCCCGCCCACGCGTTTGTGTCGTTGTGAGGCTTCGGTGTTTTAAAAAGTTACGTCGGGGTCACCAAAGTCCACAACGACACCAAATAACTGGAGGAGGAGGAACCCGTGGGCCGGCAGCTCCTGTGTTCTCACAGCTTAAATCACTGTTCTTGTCTGGTTTGTTAGAACAGGTCAGAACGCTGAGAACAAAGTGAAGAGGTGACGGCGTTCTAAAGGAAAAGCACGTTGGCTGTGAAGAAGTCCAAACATGGCTGCTGTCCCTTTAAGAAGAACTTTAACACCTCTATGCGAAAGCGTCCAGATCAAACTTGAAGAAATGAAACTCGTCCTTTAATATTTTGTCCAGCAGGCGGCGCCGTTTCACCACAAAATGTCCGCCTGCTGCTCCTCCGGGTTAGAACACAGGAAACATGTTTATATGTAGAGATAAATATGATGATTAATGAAGGTTTATACAGTGTGTGTTTGTATGTTTTATCCCACCAAAAAAATAGGACACAAAAATAATAATAAATCTCTGCCGCCATTTTGTGTCCTTAAAGTTACTCCAGCTCTTTTATTCACAACGTATTAAAAACACAAACAGAGTTTCTCTGGCGGAGACTTTTACTTTGAATCTCTGCTTCTGTGGGATTAGAGAGATTTGAGTTGTGAACATTTAAATCGCTCAAATTTGATCATGAGATGCTTTTATTTTGAAGGGAACAGTGATTAAACCATTTTAAATATTATTTCCCAGCAAAAAACAGTTGGGATTATTATTATTTTTTAGGATTTTAAAGCAACAGAGACTCAAATGTGTGAATATTGTGTCTTTAAGCGTGTGTGCGTGTGTGTGTGTTAGCCAGAAGAGCAGCATCCTCCAGCGGCCGTGGCTTGTGGTTCGTCGTCGACAATCTGTACGCCCCGCCTACTCGATGCTGATTGGCTGGCTCCGTTACCCTTCAACCGCTCCTCGGCCTGAGCCGTCTCCATCATCCCTGAAAAAAATGTATTTATATATATATATATATATATATATATATATATATATATATATATATATATATATATATATATATATATATATATATATATATATATATACACATATACAAATATATACACACACACACACACACACACATATACATACACACACAAGTTTATAAATATACACATCTAAAAGTTTATCTACAACCAGTTTGTCAAATCTACTTGCTTAAAATACTAATGTCGGACATTTGGTACAAAAATATTTTTTTTAAAGATTAGAAAAAAAGATGAGAAATATAAATAAAATGCAAAGAATAGGAACTTTATAAATATTGAAATATATATGAAATAAGATTAATAATAAAAAAAATATAATAAATAGTGTGTGTGAGGTTACATATTGTTTGTAAAATCACACATTTTCTTCATGTTTTTGGAAACAAACTTTTTAATTATTGAGGTTCGAATTTGAGTAACTTGAGCTAAGCTATCCGTTTCCACCGGTTTCCAGTCTTTATGCTAAGCTAAGCTACACTACGCTATCCGTTTCCACTGGTTTCCAGTCCTTATGCTAAGCTAAGCTATCTGTTTCCACCGGTTTCCAGTCTTTATGCTAAGCTAAGCTACGCTATCCGTTTCCACTGGTTTCCAGTCTTTATGCTAAGCTAAGCTAAGCTAAGCTATCTGTTTCCACCGGTTTCCAGTCTTTATGCTAAACTAAGCTATCTGGTTCCACTGGTTTTCAGTCTTTATGCTAAGCTAAACTACGCTATCCGTTTCCACCGGTTTCCAGTCTTTATGCTAAACTAAGCTATCTGGTTCTACTGGTTTTCAGTCTTTATGCTAAGCTAAGCTATCTGTTTTGATCATTTTCAGTTTCATTGTTCTTTTATTTGTGTGTTTTGTTTTTGTAAGTTGTGACAAACTAAAAGTTCCTTAAAACCCAAAGAATAAAAGAAAACAGTTCTTACGTTTACAAAGATCCAGGAAAAGCTCCTCGATGCCTTTATTCAACTTGGCTGACGAGTGATAATGTTTAGCTCCGACCGACTCGGCGTAACTAAGAGAGAGAGAGAGAGAAGACGTACTGAGCATGCTCAGAAACACCATCATCATCATCATCATCATCATCATCATCATCATCATCATCACGGCTCACCTCTCTGCCTCTTCCACTGAAACATGTCGGTCTTTGTCCAAATCGATTTTATTACCTGCAGAGAAAATAAATTAAAACATATTATTTAATTATATATACACACATCAATAAAATAAAATATATAGAAAAGAACGAGATAGTTTCTGTTGATATAAAACATTTTATTCACATTTTATACACAATATTGTATTATGTAAAATATACATTTTTTTAAATATTAAATGAATGTGCATGAGCTGAAGTTGAACCAAAGACATAAATCTAAAATACTAACATTTTATGTTTATGTATTTGGTTCAACTTCAGCTCATGAACATTCATTTCATATTTAAATTACATTATTGATTAGTTTTTATCCGAGGATAAAAAAAATATATTTTATATAATACAATATTTTTTCAGTGAATAAAAAGTTTCACATCAACAGAAACTATCTCGTTCTTTTCTGCAATAAAGACCCAAAATATAGATTCATGAGAAAAGAACATGAATATAAATAAAGTCGTTCAAAAACGCTCGTGATTTAGTCTGAATCTGATTATCAGCAGCACATCAGACGTCAACAACTTAATCCTGTTAAACTCAGAACTTCAAAACAAACGTCAAGAGGAAGACACGACCAAATATGGACTTCCTGCGTCGCTTCACTCAGTGACCTCATCATAAAGAAATCACGTCTAGTCCTCTAAAGAACTAATACTTCACTGATAAAGTCTTCTGATCAAATCAATAAAAACATCATCATAATAACTTCATAATAAACATCATAAATAACATCATAACTTACCTACTATACATAAACAGATCTCGTTCCCCAACATTTTCCTGAGCTCTTTGACCCAGTTCTTCACCTGCAGACAAACACACTTCATATGTATATATGTTATACGTTTATATGTTTACATGTTTATAGGTTTATATACGTTTACATGTTTATACGTTTATACGTGTATATGTTTATACGTTTACATGTTTATACGTTTAATACGTTTATATGTTTTATACGTTTATATGTTTTATACGTTTATATGTTTATACGTTTCTATGTTTATACGTTTATACGTTAATGTTTTATACGTTTATGAATAAACTAAGTTTTATGGTTCATAAGTTGTATAAGTTGTATTTGAAGAAACTAAATGTCTATCTGATAATTAAACGGCGTTTCTTCTTCATGTAACAATTTAAATAATTCATCAATCAACAAATGTAACGATTCAGTTTGTCCAGAAATCATTTTACCAAATAATTAATATAACAGTTTTAATTCATACGAATACAAATATACATTAATTCCTCTGTATCGTAGTTTGAAAATATTGATATTGAAAATATAGATTTTTGCAAAATTAAGTAAAGTAGTAATACTAGTGTTGAAATACTTCATTACAGGTAAAAAATTCTGCACTAAAAATAAGAAAAAGCAGAAATGTATCATCATTAAATATACTTTAAGTACTCATTAAATATACTTTAAGTACTCATTATATATATATATATATATATATATATATATATATATATATATATATATATATATATTATATTAATGAATTCATGTTGCAGCTCGTTTTCATAACTTTATTTACTTTTGCTGCTAGTTTAATAATACATCATCATTTACTATATTTGGTATAATCTGGGTTAGTAAAGTGGAGTAGAAGTACATCATGTGAAGTAGAAGTGAACATTAAGTACCTCAACATTTTACTTAATTACAGTACTGAAGCAAATAATCTGATTCTACAGAGTGAAAACTCCAAGAGTACTCTGAGAGTACTCTGAGAGTACTCTGAGAGTACTCTGAGAGTACGAGGTGGTCGCAGTACTGCGATACCTTCAGAAAGGAGTCTTCGTCGGTGATGTCGTACACGAGCACCGCCCCGTTGGAGTCGCGGTAGTAGATCGGCCCCAAAGCGTGGAAACGCTCCTGACCCGCCGTGTCCTGGGAACACACAAAGTACACACAAAGTACACACAAAGTACTTCAAACTGGTGTTTCTTTACTGCGTACTTTATTTCAGCGACATTAAAAACATCAGAGACGCTAAATCTCACCCAGATGGCCAAGTTCACCCTCTTTCCTGTGATGTTGAGCTTCTTCGTGAGGAAGGACGCCTGCAGAGGAAGAGGAGGAAGAAGAGGATGGGGAAGAAGAGGAGGAAGAAGAGGAGGGGGAAGAAGGAGAAG
>NC_136608.1:17999283-18004283 GCF_910589615.1 Taurulus bubalis | reverse complement strand
TGTGTAACGATGAAGTACTCAGAGCCTTTACTGCAGTAAAACTACTACGACCAGTGAAAATACTCCACTACAAGGAGTACTGTATTCAACAATTAATAATAAGAAGTACTATATGTACCTCTGAGTACTAGTACAGTAAGAAGTACTATATGTACCTCTGAGTAGTAGTACAGTAAGAAGTACTATATGTACCTCTGAGTAGTAGTACAGTAAGAAGTACTATATGTACCTCTGAGTACTAGTACAGTAAAAAGTACTATGTGTACCCCTGAGTAGTAGTACAGTAAGAAGTACTATATTTACCTCTAAAATGAGGTAGAAATAAATACTCAAGTACAGTACAAGTACCTCTAACACACAGTCACCGCAGTACTTTGGCTCGTGCACTACATCCCCAGTCTGATAACACACAGGTGTGTTCCAGGTAAACACCGAGGGGATAACCCCGCTCTCCCGGGACGACCCGGGCTGCACAACACGCGCAACACAACACAAACACCGCCCCCCTGCTTTGATTTCACACCCAAAACACAACAAGCTCCAGTGCCACTAACCAACCAGTTAACCGACTGGTTGGTTAACTGGTTGGTTAACTGGTTGGTTAGTCACGGACCGTTAGCCCCGCCCCCGCCGCCTCACCTGCAGCGTCGTGATGTGCTTGTCGTTGAACTTGTTCTCGCAGTATCGCAGCACCAGGCTCGTCTTCCCCACGCAGCCTTCCCCCAGCAGCACCACCTTGAACGAGTACGTCCTGCCGCCCGCCCCTCCGGCCGCCATGACACGGTGTTAACGTTCCTTTTGATTTATTTTGATCAAAACGAGCGCGCTATCGGAGAGCTTGAAGTCCCTGCGCAGCTCACATCAGCTTCCGGCTTTTTAAACAAAATTAGCTGTAACAATAATAATCAGGAGCTAAACAGCATCGAGAGCGGAAGCGGGTCTGAGTTTAGTCAGTACCCCCACACAGGTGTGAGAGGAGCGGGACCAAACAGAGAGATACTTCCTCTTTCTACCCGACGCGGACGTCTTCTTTCCCCCAAATAATGGCGTCTCTTTCGGATACGAGGTAGCCGGCTAGCTATAGCGAAGATCATCTATACGTGTGAAGATGGCTCACTAAGGAGCCGAAGTCCTACCCCGCTTTATCTCTCCCTGCTCGTGGTGGATTCTTTCCTCGGTGTATTAGCTGGAGGAAAGAATCAGAATAACATCAACATGTTTTTCTCAAAGCTTTATTTATATCTTAAGCCGAAACACGACGTCCAGTCTCGTGTGTATTGGTTCGTCGGGACTCCGGTACTCGGGAACTTGCAGCAGAGTGAGCGCTCCTGCGTCTCTTCCGCCTCTCTGCGGCGTCACATGACCACAGGGTCACGCTGCGGTCTGACAGCGGCGAACATCAAACAAACACACAGGACATCATTATAGTTCATCATTTATTAATGAATCCACATTAAATAAATGCAGGACAGTTTGTGTGAAATCAAAAGACGTTCTGGGATTTTCCTGAGAAATCAAAAGCATTTTGGTTTTATTATGTTTCCTTTTTTACATTTTAATGCAACTTATTTTCTATGTTTTATTCCACTTTAAACGTGGCAGCCTTTTTAAGCTTTTTTAGTTAAACGAGATATGAATAAAGTTTCATGTTTGGACAAATTGAATGTGTTTTTCTTCAGAACACACAGAACATCAGCTCAGTCTTTATTTGCACTGGTTTGTTATTTCACTGGTTTGTTATTCCCAAACTATTTACCAGGAACTGCTTCCTGTAATTAAATATTATTATTAAAATTACTTTGTGGCGTTTTTCAGTCAGTGCCTGGTGAATACAGTAAATCATTGTACTTGTATTTCTACTTGTAACATAGTACTTTTCACATTGTAGAAGTACTTTTAAGTGAAATATCTCGATTACTTCTTCCGCCTTTGACCTCTGGAGCTTCTTCAAGGAACCCGAGTTGCTTCATTGATTTTAAAATCACAACACAAACATGTAAACAAACTTCTGTGTCTGTGGCTGCAGTACAGACATCCGGCCAGGAGGGGGCGGAGTCTGACCGAGAATGGAGCCGCAGGGAAACTGAAAACACAAAGAAGAATCAGTGCCTGTGGAAATAAAGTCTAACAAGCAGTGATATATATATATATATATATATATATATATATATATATATATATATATATATATATATATATATATTTAGTTTGTTACCTTTTTATTAGCTGTATTTTGTATTCTGGTGCATATAAAAGTCAGTCTGCTGAGTAGAGCTGAAACGATCAGCTAATTAATCAATTAGTCAATTGATAGATAAATTATTGGCAAATAGTTTGATAGTTGTCTTGTTTCAGTCATTTTTTAGGCCGAAATATTCAAACAAATCCCTAATTCAGTGATTTCAGCCTCTCAGATGACAAGACTTCCTGATTGTCTTTTTTTTGGGGTGTTTGGACAAAAAACGGTTCATAGATCGATCGATTAATTGAAACAATCCCTGAAAATTATTCCATGATCAAAGCAGTAGTTGCCGCCCTAATGCTAAGATAAGGCAAGCTAAGCTAACCGGCAGGAGAATGACGTCAATCTGAACGTGTATTAAAATATTTAACAATTTGTTTGAATGAAGTGAGACGGACTCTTCTGGCTGTCGAGAGATTGCTTCATAATGTCAACAGTTGCATCAGCGCTTTAGTGCGGTGTGTGTTTGTGTGTGTGTGTGTGTGTGTGTGTGTGTGTGTGTGTGTGTGTGTGTGTGTGTGTGTGTGTGTGTGTGTGTGTGTGATAAGCATCTGCATATCTCTCTTATAGTGCCAATCATTAACCAGAGCTCAGCGTCTGTGTGAATGAAACAATATTGTGGGTTTAAAGATGCCGTTCCAGCTGTAGCGTACGATGTTACGCTACGATGTTACGCTACGATGTTACGCTACGATGTTACGCTTCGATGTTACGCTTCGATGTCACGCTACGATGTTACGCTACGATGTTACGCTACGATGTTACGCTGCGATGTTACGCTGCGATGTTACGCTGCGATGTTACTCTGCGATGTTGTGCTACGATGTTGCGCTACGATGTTACGCTACGATGTTACGCTACGATGTCACGCTACGATGTCACGCTACGATGTCACGCTACGATGTCACGCTACGATGTCACGCTACGATGTCACGCTACGATGTCACGCTGTTGAGCTATGATGTTGCGCTGCGATGTTGCACTACGATGTTGTGCTACGATGTTACGCTACGATGTTACGCTACGACGTTACGCTACGACGTTAAGCTACGATGCTTCGCCACAATGTTAAGCTACGATGTTACGCTACAATGTTACGCTACGATGTTACGCTACGATGTTACGCTACGATGTTATGCTACGATGTTATGCTACGATGTTATGCTACGATGTTACGCTACAATGTTGCGCTACAATGTTACGCTACAATGTTATCCTACAATGTTACACTGCCATGTTACGCTACGATGTTGTGATGTTGCAATGTTAAGCTACAATGTTACGCTATGATGTTACACTGCGATGATGCGCTAGGATTTTACGCTACGATATTAAGTTGCGATGTTGCGCTGCGATGTTACGCTGCGATGTTACGCTGCGATGTTACGCTGCGATGTTACGCTGCGATGTTACGCTGCGATGTTACGATATAATGTTACGCTGCAATGTTACGCTGCAATGTTACGATGTTGCGCTGCGATGTTACGCTGCGATGTTACACTGCAATGTTACGCTGCGACGTTACGCTGCAATGTTACGCTGCAATGTTACGCTGCAATTTTACGAAGTTACGCTGCAATTTTACGCTACGATGATACGCTACGATGTTACACTGCGATGTTGCGCTGCGATGTTGCGCTGCGATGCTTCGCTACGATGCTACGCTACAATGTTACGCTACAATGTTACGCTACAATGTTACGCTACAATGTTACGCTACAATGCTGCGCTACAATGTTACGCTACAATGTTACGCTACAATGTTACGCTACAATGTTGCGCTACGATGTTACCCTGCGATGTTACGCTACGATGTTACCCTGCGATGTTACGCTGCGATGTTACCCTGCGATGTTACGCTGCGATGTTGCGCTATGATGTTACGCTACAATGTCACACTGCGATGTTACGCTGGTTATTTATGATTTGAATCAGGTTGCTGATGCTCATGTGCAGCAGTATAGTTATAACGTACCAGCTGGCATTCAGCATAATACCAGCTTTTACTTTTCGTACTCTAAGTAAATTTATCCAACAATGTTTTTACTTCAGTAAGGTTTTTGTGTCGTATTTTCACAGTGTGGTATTAGTACTTTGTACCGCAGTAAAGCATCTGAATACTTATTTCATCACTGCTAAAAGTTATTAAATACATCAGCAATGTTATTCAAAATATCAGCAAGTTGAATTTATTGCAAAACAATTTTTGCTGATTTATTTGAGTAATTATGTTGTTATCTAATCATAAATTGTTTCCCACTTTCTTTTCTTTTAAAACAAAACAAATCAGGAAAATTAACATAAATATTGAAAGTGTTGTCTCAACATAAACACGTATATCCTTGACAAAAAATAAACAATAATACTAAATAAAAAAAATCCAATACTTATTTTCATGAATTCTCAGTGTTTATTGTTGCTGCTCATTTGTTGTAACGACAGACAGACAGACAGACAGACAGTGAGTAGAATATAAAAGTAAACGAGGCTGACACCCTGTTGTAGCATGAGTGGAGGGACTCTCTCTCACACACTCATCCACACATCCACACACACTCACACACACACACTCACACACACTCCGGCTCCGTCGCCGCACGCGTGCAGCCTGGAAAGCGACCAACTTGCAGACTTCAACTCAAACTACTTAATGAAATTCCCTGTTTTAATTTATTTTAATCCAGATGAATCCGCTTCTAGTGTAAAAACAACGTGGTCCGGACCCCAAGCTGCAACTTTGTGCTTTTATTATATAGTT
>NC_136608.1:17941783-17989283 GCF_910589615.1 Taurulus bubalis | reverse complement strand
CACACACACAGACAGACACACAGACAGACACACAGACAGACACACAGACAGACAGACACACAGACACACAGACACACACACAGAGAGACAGACACACAAACAGACACACACACAGAGAGAGACAGACACACACACACAGACACACACACACACACAGACAGACACACAGACAGACACACACACACAGACAGACACACAGACACACACACAGACACACACACACAGACAGACACACAGACAGACAGACACACACACACAGACACACACACACAGACAGACACACAGACAGACACACAGACAGACAGACACACACACAGACAGACACACAGACAGACACACAGACACACACACACACATACAGACACACACACAGACACACACACAGACAGACACACAGACAGACACACAGACACACAGACACACACACACAGAGAGACAGACACACACACACAGACACACACACACACAGACAGACAGACAGACAGGAGGTTCAGCCCGTGACCTCACAGAGACCTGAACATGACTCTGACTGCTGTTCTGCTCTGCTGCCAGCTGTGTGTGTTAATATATGTGTGTGTGTGTGTGTGTGTGTGTGTGTGTGTGTGTGTGTGTGTGTGTGTGTGTCTGTGTGTGTGTGATATTTGTCGCCGTGGCGTGAGAAACGTCACTACGGCGATAGGACACCGCAGAGGTGCATGCTGGGTACAAGCGGACTGGCTGAACTCTGGTTGGCCTCTAAAGACAAACAGACCAGTGTGTCACTGGTTTTAAAAGAGACTCAGTGGCACGGCCGTGTTTACTGGGGAACCAAGATATCGTTGACTTTAATATAAATATATGAGGAGTCAGGTGTGTGTGTTTGTGTGTGTGGTCGTGGTGTCACACACAGACACACACAGGTCCTTTAGCTCCGTGTGCTTCCTCAACACCGGCTGGAATGCTGGGAAGTTTCTTAAAATGTTTACAAATTAGCTCAAGTTTTCATACACGGAATATTCCGCTTCAATCCGTACACGCTGGCGTTTAGCCTTTAAAATCAGCTGCAACACTCCCTTAAAATCAGCTGCAAAACTCCCTTAAAATCAGCTGCAACACTCCCTTAAAATCAGCTGCAGTATGACTTAAAATTTTAAGGTAGTATTGCAGCTGATTTCAAGTCGTTCTGCAGTGCTGTGACCGGTTACTGGAACTGCTTTCTGGAGAAAGTGTCTCTGTTTCAGGAGACGTGTTTTTTATCTGCACACAGAGCATTTCCAAGGTCACACTGTTACACATCAGGATTCTCTCTTTGTCTTTTGTCTCAGGCGTTTAGCGGGAAACGATCTGTCATTCATTCCCAGAGGGGCGTTCACCGGCCTCTACAACCTCAAAGTGCTGTAAGTCCACACACACACACACACACACACACACACACGCACACACACACACACACACACACACACACACACTGTAATGATGTTTACTGGTGCTAATCATTCACAGAGACTCATGTCTCAGTTTAATGAACATCCCACTTGTTTACTCATCGAGCTTCATTCCCTCTTTGCATATTTTCTCTTATCAGGATAGTTTTCTGTAACTTCATTCATAAAAAAACACAATTACTTTTTTGGGGATAAAATACATGAAATACTATTTTACACAAATATTTGTAAAATATGGGATTTTTCTTTTAAATATGTGCAAAATATATTAATAAATCTGAAAAATGTGTAAATTATGTGAAAAATATAATTTATATTATGGCCGTGAGACAGAGCTAGCGGTTATGCTAAGCTAACCGTGTGCTCATGTTGACGTCGTCGTTGTGTTGTTTCACCAGGATGCTTCAGAACAACCAGCTGGTGTCTGTTCCTGCAGAGGCCTTCAACAACCTGCACAACCTGCAGTCCCTGTGAGAGACACACACACACACACACACACACACACACACACACACACACACACACACTTGTGTCTCGTTTTACCATTTGGTGGAAAGGAATCTTTAGTCTCTCTCACACACACACACACACACACACACGCACACACACACACACACACACAAACACACACGCACACACAAACACACACACAAACACACACACACATACACAAACACACACACAAACACACACACATACACACAGAGCGGTATATTAATGCATGTCGTCCAGACACTGTGTTTCCTCAGTCTGATAACACACAGTAATTATACTGAAACTGTACCTGTGTGTGCGTGTGTGTGTGTGTGTGTGTGTGTGTGTGTGTGTGTGTGTGTATGTGTGTGTGTGTGTGTGTGTGTGTGTGTGTGTGTGTGTGTGTGTGTAGATAAGGGTAAACGAATGGAGACGTCTGAGTCTTTCTTTTTGTCTGAGAGGTCTCTCGTTTATCTGATGAACCATTATGTGTCTCATCCTCTCTGTGAGGAACAGAGGAGCTATTGAGAGAGAGAGAGAGAGAGAGAGGGAGAGAGAGAGAGAGAGAGAGAGAGAGAAGGGAGGGAGAGAGAGAAGGGAGGGAGAGAGGGAGAGAGAGAGAGAGAGGAGAGAGAGAGAGAGAGGGAGAGAGAGAGAGGGAGGTAGAGGGAGAGAGAGAGAGAGGGAGGTAGAGGGAGAGAGAGAGAGAGAAGGGAGGGAGAGAGAGAGAGAGAAGGGAGGGAGAGAGGGAGAGAGAGAGGAGAGAGAGAGAGAGAGGGGAGAGAGAGAGAGAGAGAGAGGAGGAGAGAGAGAGAGAGGGAGAGAGAGAAAGAAGGGAGGGAGAGAGAGAGAGAGAGAGGAGAGGGAGAGAGAGGGAGAGAGAAAGAAGGGAGGGAGAGAGAGAGAAGAGAAATGGACGGACAAACAGAATGAAAGTTAGTAAACTTGAGTATGCACATGTTATGGCACTTTCTACACACACACACACACACACACACACACACACACACACACACACACACACACACACACATACACACACACACACACACACACACACACACACATACACACACACACACACACACACACACACACACACACACACATACACTCAGCAGCCTCATTAAATACCTGAGTGTTCTGATGAAGCTCTTCATCAAAAATGGAATTCTCTCTTCAGATTTTCTTGTTTTATTCATGAGATGTTTATTGTTCCATCCTGATGAAGGTGAGATAATAATACTACTAGTAATAATACCACTAATAATATTAACTTCATTTTCAAAGTTACAAAATGCTTGAACCATTTCAGGACTAGAAATTAAATGAAACAAAATATTTAAAATGGAATACAAACCATAATAATAAAACATATACAAAAAGATGTTTTTAAATATACTAGATAGATTTATATTATGCTAGAAATGATACAAAGGGCTTTTTAAGATTTAAAATAGCTTTTCTTCTTCTTCTTCCTCTTCTCCTCCTCCTCCTCACATGAACTCGAGTGATTCATGTTAATATTTTGCCAGCATCTCTATTTAATGCGGCGGCTGTTTGTCCGGAGGAGCCGTCCACTGATCTGTTGATCGATGGTTCGATCCCCGACTCGTCTTTGAACGAGACCCCTGAGGAGGTTGAACGTGAACTCACTCTTGTCTGTAAATGTCTCCGCAGCCGCCTGGACGCCAACCAGATCTCCAGCGTTGCCATTGGCTGTTTCTCCGGCCTGCGCTCGCTCCGCCACCTCTGGTTGGACGACAACTCTCTGACGGAGGTGCCGGCGGACGCCCTGAGCGAGCTGCCCGCCCTGCAGGCCATGACGCTCGCCCTCAACCACATCGGACACGTCCCCGACGGCGCCTTCAGCCGGCTGGGCCGCCTGGTGGTGCTGTACGTACACACACACTGCGTTTAGCTACAAGCACACACACATCCTGTCATACAGACACACACACATCATGTTATACAAGCACACACACAACCTGTTATACAAGCCTGAACACGAAAGGAAATAAAAAGGGGAGCTTAACTAGAGAAGAAGAAGAAGAAGAAGAAGAAGAAGAAGAAGAAGAAGAAGAAAAAGAAGAAGAAGAAAAAGAAGAAGAAGAAGGGTCGGCGTTAGCTAGTTTGTAGGTAAGCTAGTTGATTAGCCAGTTGTTTAACCGGTAAATTAGATGGTCGGTTAACTAATCAGTTAGCCAGTAATAATTTAGCTCCTACTAGTCAATTAGTCAGCCAGGGAATTAGGTTGGGTCAGTTTTCTTGGAGAGTTGACTGGTTCATAAGTTAGCCAGTTGGATTGCTGTTGGTTTATAATAATAATAATAATAATAATAATAATAATAATAATAATAATAATAATAGCTAGGATTTATATAGCGCCTTTCATGAAACCCAAGGACGCTTAACAAAGACATAAATAAACATAACAAATGCAACAGTAGCTAGAGGACATAGGCTTTGGTGAAGAGGTGAGTTTTGAGGAGTTTTTTGAAGGTGTCCAGAGATGGTGTGTTGCGGAGCTCTATGGGGAGAGAGTTCCAAAGTGTGGGGGCTGTGACACTGAAGGCTCTGTCCCCAAAAGTTCGCATTTTTGTGTGAGGGATGGAGAGCTGACCCGTGCCTGAGGATCGAAGGTTCCGGGACTGTGTGTAAGGGTGGAGGAGGTTAGATAGATACTGAGGAGCCAGGGCATTGAGGGATTTGTAGGTGAGGAGGAGGATCTTGTAGGTGATGCGGGACTTGACCGGAAGCCAGTGGAGGTGGATGAGGGTGGGGGTGATGTGCTGCCAGGGCTTGGTGCGGGTGAGAACCCTGGCAGCCGAGTTTTGCACATACTGGAGCCTGTCCAGGGCTTTGCTGGGAACCCCGGACAGAACTCCATTGCAGTAGTCCAAACGGGAGGTGACGAAAGCGTGGATAAGGGTTTCTGCCACAGAGTCAGAGAGTGATTGCCGGAGATGTGAGATGTTTTTGAGGTGGAAGAAGGCGGATTTGGTGATGGACCTGATATGAGATTGGAATGATAGTGTTGGGTCCAGGATGACACCCAGGTTGCGGACTTCCAAGGATGGGGAGAAGGAACAGCCATCAACGTCCAGGTGGAGATCTCCAACCTTCCGGAGCAGGGCCTTGGGAGCCACAACCATGAGCTCAGTTTTGTTGCTGTTGAGTTTTAGGAAGTTTGATGACATCCAGATTTTTATTGCATGTAGGCAGTTTACAAGTGACTGTGGGGGTAGCTGTGTGGATGGTTTGGTGCTGAGATATAGTTGTGTATCGTCAGCATAAGAATGAAAGCTGAGACCATGGTGGCGGATGATCTGACCAAGGGGAAGCATGTAGATGGTGAAGAGGAGGGGTCCCAGCACAGAGCCTTGAGGTACGCCATGGTTGACTAGGGCCGGGGTGGAACTGGAGTCTCTGATGGTGACAAACTGTTTTCTGTTTGTGAGGTAGGACTGAAACCAGGAGAGAGCTGAACCGGTGAGGCCAAGGTAGTCAGATAGGCGGGTGAGGAGGATGGTGTGGGAGACTGTGTCGAAGGCAGCTGAGAGGTCCAGGAGGACGAGGATGCTGATGTGACCAGAATCTGCAGCGATGAGGAGGTCATTTGTGGTTTTGATGAGGGTGGTCTCTGTGCTGTGATGTGGTCTGAAACCAGATTGAAATGTTTCGTAGAGCTCATGGTTGGCCATATATTGATGGAGTTGGGCGGCCACTGCTCTTTCCAGAATTTTGCTCAGGAAAGGGAGGTTGGAGATCGGTCGATAGTTGTTGCAGTCATCCCGGTCCAGACCTGGCTTTTTGAGGATGGGAGTGACTGAGGCCATCTTGAGGCTGCCGGGTACAAGACCAGATGCCGAGTTAGCTTGTTGGATAGCGGTTGGTTCATAAGTTAGCCAGTTGGATAGCGGTTGGTTCATAAGTTAGCCAGTTGGATAGCTGTTGGTTCATAAGTTAGCCAGTTGGATAGCGGTTGGTTTATAAGTTAGCCAGTTGGATAGCGGTTGGTTTATAAGTTAGCCAGTTGGATAGCAGTTGGTTTATAAGTTAGCCAGTTGGATAGCAGTTGGTTTATAAATTAGCCAGTTGGATAGCAGTTGGTTTATAAGTTAGACAGTTGGATAGCAGTTGGTTTATAAGTTAGCCAGTTGGATAGCAGTTGGTTTATAAATTAGCCAGTTGGATAGCAGTTGGTTTATAAGTTAGCCAGTTGGATAGCGGTTGGTTTATAAGTTAGCCAGTTGGATAGCAGTTGGTTTATAAGTTAGCAAGTTGGATAGCAGTTGGTTTATTAGTTAGCCAGTTGGATAGCGGTTGGTTACTTTCTTGTGCGTTCAGAACTACGTGTCTGGTCGTGTTGTTGTTGCTTTGGAGCATGAAGTTACACCGAGGCAGTGACTGTCTGTATTAGCTCCTTAATAACATGCAAAACTCTGTGTGTGTGTGTGTGTGTGTGTGTGTGTGTGTGTGTGTGTGTGTGTGTGTGTGTGTGTGTGTGTGTGTGTGTGTGTGTGTGTGTGTGTGACAGCATTCAGCGCGGCAGCCTTGAAGTCTGCTGTCATTTCTTTTGTCCGATCGGCTTGAAGCTAATTTGCATGAAATTACCGAAAGAAGGAAAAAAAACGTATTGAGAGGCCCCGGGGCCCCTTTTCCAAAAGACACACACACACACACACACACACACTTTTTGTCTGCTTCATTAGTCCATCAGTCTCTTTCTCCATAGGCATCTCAACAACAATGGGATCGTTTCCATGGGAACGAACTGCTTCCACGGACTCCACAGTTTGGAGACGCTGTGAGTAACTGTGTGTGTGTGTGTGTGTGTGTGTGTGTGTGTGTGTGTGTGTGTGTGTGTGTGTGTGTGTGTGTGTGTCTTGGGGAGGAGTTGAAGAAGTCAGGGTTGAGTCGGGGTCAGGATGAAGGGTGAGGAGATGACAGAGGGTTTAATTTACAAAACGCTCAACAACAACAAGAAATCGGATTAAAAACCAGCATAATATATGAAATACATTTCTGGATTCCTTTACTAAACATAGTAGAACTTTAGAGCTTTTGAGCTTAATTGTTTTTGGTTTTTGTTTGTCCGTTTTTCTTTGATTTCACTCGTTTTCCATTTTTTTCGTTGCACTGCACAACTGTACAACAATATTAATAACAATAATAATAATAACATTAATGGTACCATTTGCATTACGGGTCCTGTAGAGAAAGTGTTTCCTTAAGCCGCCTAGCAGAGAAAGGAATACACCGCCGCTATTAGTGCCTGTTACACATGTTAGGGCTCAATGATATAAATAAAGGTTATTCAAGTGTCCGTACTGAGAAGTTGAGTCGCCTAAAAAACAAGAAACATCTGCTGACTCTCAGACGACTCTTTCACAATCGAAGTCTACGGGAAAAGTCATGAGACGTTTGGCCTCGTTGTGAAATTTGCTTTGAAGTTCCCACGCCCATGCTACTTCCTTCCCTCTTACCTTTCACAATAAAAGCCTGAGACATATACGCTTGCGTAACTGCTTCCCACAGGGAACTCAAATGAATCAGTTTCCTTAAAGGAAACCCAATAAAGTAACTATCAGCAGCTTAAACTGTACCTCAACAGACTGAGTCAATAGGACCTTGGTAGTTGACAAGTATTTCATAGTTTTGTGTTGTTTTTTTGTGTGTAAAAGCCAAAAGAGTGTTGGGATATTTCTAAAAAGGACAAAGCATAACGTATCAGCTGCTATTTCTGCTACTAGCGGTTAGTATGTGATCTTTTTTTTTTGGGTGGGGGGGACTATTTCTGGATATTATATGGAGGCAGATCAACCTTTGTGTGTGTGTGTGTGTGTGTGTGTGTGTGTGTGTGTGTTTATGTTGGTGCGTGTGCGTATAATCTGAGGAATGTGTGTGTGTATATAGAAATGTTTCTGTTTTGTCAGTCAACCAGAGAAGCAGGTTTAAACACACAAACACGCTGCCTTCATTTGGAAATACTCCTGTGTGTGTGTGTGTGTGTGTGTGTGTGTGTGTGTGTGGCTCTGTGTGTGGCCCCGGCTGTATGCTAATCATAATTACTATTCGTGTGTGTGTGTGTGTGTGTGTGTGTGTGTGTGTGTGTGTGTGTGTGTGTGTGTGTGTGTGTGTGTGTGTGTGTGTGTGTGTGTGTGAATGAATAGTGTACCTGTGGATCAGCAATAATAAACCACACAGAGACTCATGTTCATCTGAAACTACAAACACAAAAAGAGAGACGGAGAAAACGGAAATATAAACAGAAAAAAGTAAATTACCTCAACAGGCTCAGCTTCCTCCTTGGCCACGCCCCTTCTGCCCAAATTAGACTTTTCTGGTTCCAGTAAGTGACAGAAATGGTGGTCAGGAGAAGAAGTACCCCTCAAAAAAATCCAGCTTTCAAAACATCAGATGAGGTTCAAACCATAAAAATAGCATGAAGCTGTCTGTGGCCACCAGAAACCCACAAGTACTGAGCGGCTGGGACACCTGTCAATCAAACATATTCCTCAAACAGCGTTAAAGGAATAATTCAACACACTCACTATCGTCTGCTCACCGACAGAGAAGCTCAGGGCTTTCACATGTTACCTATAAACATACCCACATGACACTCCCAGTTTATAACTTACATTCCCAGTATAGAGCTGGTATTCACAATCTAGAGCCTTCATTTCCAGTATTGAGCTGGTTTTCCCAATCTAGAGCCTTCATTCCCAGTATAGAGCTGGTATTCCCAATCTAGAGCCTTCATTCCCAGTATAGAGCAGGTATTCCCAATCTAGAGCTTTCATTTCCAAAATTGAGTTAGTATACCCAGTCTAGAGCTGGTATTCTCAATCTAGAGCTTTCATTTCCAATATAGAGCTGATATTCTCAATCTAGAGCTTTCATTTCCAAAATAGAGCTGGTATTCCCAATCTAGAGCTTTCATTTCCAATATAGAGCTGGTATTCCCAATCTACAGCTTGTAATCCTACCTGTTATTTTCAATCTAGAGCTTTCATTTCCAATATAGAGTTAGTATTCCCAATCTAGAGCTGGTATTCCCAGTCTGGGAGCTGTTATTCCCATTATAGAGCTGTTATTCACAGTTTATTCCTGGTATTTCCAATCTAGATCTGTTATTCACAGTCTAGAGCTGGTATTTCCAATCTAGAGCTGGTATTCACAATCTAGAGCATTTCCAACATAGAGTTACTATTCCCAGTCTCGACCTGGCCACTACCCGTGTAGACCTGGTATCATGTTAAAAAGCTAGTTTGACCCATCAATACTGGTCTAAAGCTGTCCAGTCTGTTTATATATCTGGTATTCCCAGTCTAGATGTGACAGTTCCCAGTATAGAGGGAGCAGTTTAGTGCTAAAACGTTTCCAATTTAGGTTTGGTTTTCCCTGTCAAGAGTTGACATTTCCAGTCATTGACATAGCATTGTAGAACTGGACTTTCATTACAGAGCCACCATTCCTTGTGCAGCTGATATTCCCAGTATGGCTGTACTAAGAGATGGTGATCCCAGTATAGAGCTGACATCACCGAATCCAGAGCCGTTCCCCGTATAGATCTGGTATTTCCAGTCTGGAGTTAAAACATTTTCAATTTGGAGTTGGTTTTTGCCAGTTTAGAGCTGAGCATCACCTGATATTGATCGATGCCTCCACCCACCAACGTAACCTATTGAACCTAATCAGCGTGCACAGTTACGATAATTACAATCGGCCCTGAAGGCCTCTCAATCTCCCATGAGGCCTTAAACTGGTTGAATCAGAAACCTATTACCCAGCGCTCACCCAATCACAACCCTCCAAATTCTATCAACGACAGTTTGGCAGAAAGCGTAGCGGCCATTGTTGTTACAAACCGTCCTCTCATACACACACACACACACACACACACACACACACACACACACACACACACACACACACACACACACACAGACCACACTGAAGCAATTTCAATTTAATGGTATTTTCACAATGTGGCAGCTTCATTCCACATGGTCTGTGTGTGTGTGTGTGTGTGTGTGTGTGTGTGTGTGTGTGTGTGTGTGTGTGTGTGTGTGTGTGTGTGTGTGTGTGTGTGTGTGTGTGTAATAGCCACCTGCTTCCCAGAGATGGATGTGAAGACCTAATTGAAGCCATGTGTAGACTGGGAGAATGCTCTAGTCTCAGTTAAATGTTTCTTTAATAAACTTAACAGACGGGGGAAAGTTTCCAGTATAGAACCAACATTCCCACAGCATTGTAGGCCTTTCCATTAGAGAGCTCACATTGAGTAATCATTCCCAGTATACAGCTGACATATAGCTGTGTTAGCAATCTGGAGCTGAGTTTTCCCTGTATAGCTCTGGCTTTCCCAGTCTAGAAGGGACAATTCCCAGGATAGAATTAGTGTAAGTAGTCTAGAGCTAAAACATTCCCAGTTTAGAGTTGGTTTTCCCAGTCTGGGGATCGGCATATCCAGGCCACAGGTGTCTATTCCCAGTATATACTGGATACACTGGATGGTTTTCCCATTCAAGATCTAACAATTCCCATATATTTAGTAGCAGTCTAGAGCTACAGTGGGGAGCTGGATTACCCAGTCTATATGTGACAACTCCCATTATAAAGCTCACCATTCCCAGTATTCCCAGTATAGTGTGCTGATCCCAGTATGAGCCAACACTCCCAGTGTGTGTGTGTGTGTGTGTGTGTGTGTGTGTGTGTGTGTGTGTTGATTCACCGTCATGTATAACTTCCTCTCGTCCTCTTAGGGATTTGAACTACAACAATCTGGTCGAGTTTCCGACGGCGATTCGCTCCCTGAGTCACCTGAAGGAGCTGTGAGTCTGACTGGTTTGACTGGGAAACAAATGTCATTATATACTGTATATATATATAATTCTTTTTTATATTATTATTATTATATTATATTTATTTATTTTGCCGAAAGCGTTTTCTGAGTTCATCTCGTTCATTTCATCAACTGTTTTTTTTTTTCGAGCATAAAAAGTTGTTCTTCTTGAGACCTGACCTCCGTTGTGCTTCCTGTCTAGTGGTTTCCACAGCAACAGCATCCAGTCGATCCCGGAGCACGCCTTCACCGGGAACCCCGCCCTCATCACCATGTAAGCCCCGCGCACCCGCCTCACGTACGCCACACAGCTCCCTGAGGAGAGAGACGGTGAACGCTGTTTCTTTTGTTTTGTTACAGATTTTTCTACGACAACCCGATCCAGTCTGTGGGCCGATCCGCCTTCCAGAACCTCCCGGAGCTGCGCACCCTGTGAGCAACACGGAGGTCTAAAGGGGAGGTTCAGAGGGGAGGTCTAAAGGGGAGGTCATAAGGGGAGGTTCAGAGGGGAGGTCATAAGGGGAGGTCTAAAGGGGAGGTTCAGAGGGGAGGTCATAAGGGGAGGTTCAGAGGGGAGGTCATAAGGGGAGGTCTAAAGGGGAGGTTCAGAGGGGAGGTCATAAGGGGAGGTTCAGAGGGGAGGTCTAAAGGGGAGGTCATAAGGGGAGGTTCAGAGGGGAGGTCATAAGGGGAGGTCTAAAGGGGAGGTTCAGAGGGGAGGTCATAAGGGGAGGTTCAGAGGGGAGGCTTAAAGGGGAGGTTCAGAGGGGAGGTTCAGAGGGGAGGTTCAGAGGGGAGGCTCAGAGGGGAGGTTCAGAGGGGAGGCTCAGAGGGGAGGTTCAGAGGGGAGGTTTAAAGGAGCGGTTCACCACCTTTTTAACGTGGACGTCCAGCTGGTGGGAAATGTAGTCCATTTAAGTGCCGCAAAGAGGAGTTCTATAGCCGGTAGAACTACAGAACTGAGTCTTCCCACTTCCTGTTTCCTTCTGTGTTTCCTTCTGTGTTTCCTTCTGTGTTTCTGGTTCGACGTCTGGTCTTAAGTCTGTGTTTAAGACCAGCGTTTAGTTGTCTGATATATAAAACAGGTCAGTGAACGCCCCTCTGCTGAGTCGTAAGGAGTCTTAAGGAGACGACCTAAGCGTCACTAGGACACTAGTCCTCCTTTAACTTAGTGGAGGAGACGACTAAGCGTCCTCACTAGGACACTAGTCCTTTAGCTTAATGGAGGAGACGACTAAGCGTCCTCACTAGGACGCTAGTCCTCCTTTAGCTTAGTGGAGGAGACGACTAAGCATCCTCACTAGGACACTAGTCCTCCTTTTGCTCAGTGGAGGAGACGACTAAGCGTCCTCACTAGGACACTAGTCCTCCTTTAGCTCAGTGGAGGAGACGACTAAGCGTCCTCACTAGGACACTAGTCCTCCTTTAGCTCAGTGGAGGAGACGACTAAGCGTCCTCACTAGGACACTAGTCATAGCTGACGGCCAACTCCTCTATTAGTGACACCTTGTCTTTGTTGTTGTACAGTGATTGGAGGGTGCTAAAGACTGGGACAGCCTTTACTGAAGTCCAACCGCAGATACCTGTCCAGACACTCTGAACTTCTCACCAGTGAGGAAGTTGAGGCGCAGTCGGCGAGGAACCAGTCCTTTGGGGAACTTCTCCCAGGCGTCTTCATAGATCTTTTGTCTCTCTTCTATACCGCCTGGCTTTTGGGCATTTCCCAATCCGCGGTAATAAATAACATCGCAAAATCCTCTTGAAGAGAGCGTTCTCTTTCGGCGGAGTAACTGTCAGCTAAAGTTAACTCTGGTAGTCAAGACGAGTAGAGCTGAGTGACGGCTCAGGTTCGCCTGCTTCATGGAACCTGTAGTCCCTCACAAGCACAAACTCATCTTTCTATGTCTTAATGAAGGACCACTGAGGAAATAATTGCTTTAAATTACCAGCAACTCCAACTGAACATCCACAGAAAAGATGAGAATCTTCCTTTTGAACTATAAGAACACAAACAGAGTATTTCTCTCTCTCTCTATATATATATATATATATATATATATATAAATCAAATTAAATATATGTAATCTGACTCTCAGCGTGAAACAAACACAAACTCTCTCGTCTCCTCAGCTCTCTGAACGGAGCAGCGGATCTCACAGAGTTTCCAGATCTGACGGGAACCAAGAGCCTGGAAAGCCTGTAAGACAGACAGACACACACACACACACACACACACACACACACACACACACACACACACACACACACACACACACACACACACACAGGAATGCTTCATCTCGTCGTGTTTGTGTGTTTTGAAGCCCCAAATCAAACTGCTGTTATTAAAGCGAGCGGCGGTTCTTCTTAGTGACTCTCTGCGTCATAATAAACAACCTCCACCGTGTTTATTTACTTGTATTTTTTCGTTCCATTTAAACGCCGTCCCCGCTGGTTCCTGTGAGCTGAGCCGGTCGGTGGAAACCAAACAAACCGTCACACATTCTTCTTCTCTGTCCGCTTCCTGTCGAACGAGAAAACGATCCCGAGGTGCGATCACTTCATTTGTTTCATATTAATCGTTGTTTAATACACATGGTCCGGTTATATCTGGCACGCAGTCCACCGTAAATGCACCTGAACGCACCACCCTCTCTGCTCCTGAACACGTCGTAGTGTAGTTTAACCCTTGATGCACTTGAATGCACCATAATTATTTTTTAAATGGACCTCAATACACCAGAAGTCACCTAAACACATCACCGTATATATTTTTAGGATCCTTGAACACACCATGTACAATCTATAATATCCCTTGAATGCACCTGAACACACCATCATTTAACGAAACCGCATCGAAATGTAACTTAAATGCTCCTGAATACAACACAGTGCTTCTTGACACAGTCACATCTGCATACATTCTCAGTGTTCCTGAACACACCATAGTGCAACCTAATATACTCTGACTGCTCTTGAACGCACCATAATGTAATCTAAATGCACTTGAACGTACCATAATGTACTCTAAATGCACTTGAACACACCCTAGTACCATCTAATATATCTCCAATGCACCTGAAGTACCTAAACACAACAAACTTTAACCAAACATTATTATCATGTTAAATGTTCCTGAATGCACCATAGTAATACAAAGTATGATTGTGATGCGCCTGAATGCACCCATCATGCTGTTTAAATGTTCCTGAATGCACCATAGTGCTTTGTATAATACCTTTGCATGCAACAGAACGCACCTGAACACATCATTGTGTGTGTGTGTGTGTGTGTGTGTGTGTGTGTGTGTGTGTGTGTGTGTGTGTGTGTGTGCGTGTGTGTGTGTGTGTGTGTGTGTGTGCAGGACTATCACAGGAGCTCGGATCACCTCTCTTCCTGGTTCAGTGTGTGAAAAGCTTCCAAACCTTCAGCTGCTGTGAGTTGGTTTATTTTTTATTTACGACTAGATGAAGTTCATTGGAGGTAAAAAAAAAAAAAAAACACAAATTGATGAGAAATGTGCATGATCAGAGTATTCATCATTTTAGTATTTATTCATGTTCATATATAAAGAAGAATGCATCTTTTCACGACTTCCATTCAGACGGCGGCTTCATTTATGACTTCAATCTCCGAACATATTTTAGTTTTCTTCCCGTAGATTTTTAACTTTAATCTTGTTTTCTTTCCTCTGAATATTACGCTCTCCTGTGGTTATCAATTAGTGGCTCATACATTCATTCATAGTAGAAAATAGCCTTTAAATAAACATTCTGCAGGTATTTAGTCATGAATCAAAGTGTTGGACACGTGAACATGTTGACCTGATGGTGGCGCTGTGATGCAAAGTCAGAGGGAAGTTATATGAGTTCATCCTGAGGTGTTGAGATATTTAAGTCTGGATCAAATTACTGGACCACATATCTTCATTCACTTGATATATTTGTAACACCGTGAGCTCCTGTTGACGGGCTGCTCTGTGATGCCTTCAGGGTGTGTTGGACTGATGACAACTGGAACTTTCTCTCCGCAGTGATCTCTCCTACAATCAGATCCAGACTCTTCCCATCTTCTCGGGCTGCGAGAGCGTTCAGAAGATGTGAGTTTCATTTGCTATTCTATGTTTTTATTGTCCAGATTATTTCTCCATCAGGTTCATGGACTTGATGTCAGACGCGTTGGTGTTGATTTAAAAAAAAAAAACATATTCCAATAAAATTGCTAAATTGCCTTTTTTGTGTGTAGGGAGCAACTTGATCCAAGTATCACAATATGTAATATACTACAAAGAACTTTTCTTTTAAAATAAGATAAGATAAGGTAAAATAAGATTAGTCCCGCAGTGGGGAAATTGCAGAATTACAGCAGCAAGGGATAGTAGTAAAATGAGAAACAAGTAATACATAAAAGTAAACAGTAAAACAGTAATAAAACAGTAAAAAACAGTAAAAATAATCCACAAAAACAATCCACAAAAGTGTTGATTCTGGCGCCCCCTGTGGACTAAAGAGGTAGTGTTGGTTCTGGTGCCCCCTGTGGACTAAAGAGGTAGTGTTGGTTCTGGTGCCCCCTGTGGACTAAAGAGGTAGTGTTGGTTCTGGTGCCCCCTGTGGACTAAAGAGGTAGTGTTGGTTCTAGTGCCCCCTGTGGACTAAAGAGGTAGTGTTGGTTCTAGTGCCCCCTGTGGACTAAAGAGGTAGTGTTGGTTCTGGTGCCCCCTGTGGACTACAGAGGTAGTGTTGGTTCTGGTGCCCCCTGTGGACTACAGAGGTAGTGTTGGTTCTAGTGCCCCCTGTGGACTACAGAGGTAGTGTTGGTTCTGTCGCCCCCTGTGGACTACAGAGGTAGTGTTGGTTCTGGTGCCCCCTGTGGACTACAGAGGTAGTGTCTCTGAGCACCAGGGTCCCTCTGTATCTAATGCAGCAGGTCTGACAGTCTGCCTCTCAGTCCTGGTTCTGGTTCTCCCGTCTGTCTCCAGCTCCTCCCAAAGCCTGTTTTCAGTTCGCTCCTCTCCGCCGTAATTAAATACAGCCAGTGGTGCATTGTGGGAACAATTAGCGCCGTTGTGGTCCACGTTTTGACCAATCAGATCACAGCTCTCCGTGTGCCGTAAAACAGATTGATAAACGTGATGTCATGGAAATATCAGAGCTTATGTGTGTGTGTGTGTGTGTGTGTGTGTGTGTGTGTGTGTGTCGGTGTGTGTGTGTCGGTGTGTCGGTGTGTCGGTGTGTGTGTGTGTCGGTGTGTTGCAGTGATCTCCACCACAACGAGATCGAGGAACTGGAGGAGAACACCTTCCACGGTCTGATGTCTCTACGCTCTCTGTAAGCACACACAGACACACACATACACACACTCAGACACACAGACACACTCAGGGGGGAGGGAGGGTAGACTGAGCGATTGTTAAAACTGTAAATCATAGCTTGTTTTATGAAGAAGAAAAACTGCTGTATTTGGATGTATTGAACGCCATAAGTAATGTACAAGTGAAATATATGGTTTGGTGCATGAGAAAATTCAATTGGCTCCAATGGGTCCCATTGGAGCCAATTGGGGATATTGACACACAGAAAAGAATGAAAAGGTTTCAGGTCCGCCTTTAAAAAAATCACTTTCAGGATGATTATTTCTTTGAAATGATGCAGCTGTAAGGTCCAACTCTAACCCAAATCATAGCTCAATATGTGAACATTCTCTAACCCAAATCATAGCTCAATATGTGAACATTCTCTCTGCAAAGGTTGACTTTGATAAAGTGAAGCAGAACAAAGTTAGAGAGGGTTTAGAACAGAGAACATTCAGGTGAGATCGCATTGGGGCCCAATATCCCCAATGGGTCCAATGGGCCCATTGAACCCATTGGACTCATTGGGGCCCATTGGGGCTATTTGAATTGTCTCATGTACCAAACCATATATGTCACTTACATAAATATAGCATTTTTTTTTCATAAAACAAGCTATGCTTTATAGTTTTATATAACAATGGCTCAGTCTTTTGGATTGGATTTTAAAAGGTTAAATGTTGTCAGACTCTGATATGAACAAGTGGCGCTCTCAGTGGACGTACGTTGACGTTGAGGAGTTCCCACGAGCGGCTGCAGCGCTCTCCTTCAATACTGGACCTCTTTAAAACATCGTTGTGCCCATTAGACACAAAAACATGAGAAAACATGGCGAGAAAATACAGAAGTGACCCTTTAAAAACCCTAAAACCTGAAGCCCGGAACGTGTCCCCTCAAGTTAAAGGTTGCTGGTTTGGATCCCTAACCCCTGTCTTCTCTTGTGTAGTGACTTGTCGTGGAACAGACTGTCATCGGTGAAGCCGAAGTCTTTCTCTGCACTTCCTGCTCTCATCAAACTGTGAGTAACCAGACCAGTTTCCCATTAAAACCACAGCGTCACCGACGGGTCTCTGCTGGTCGGACGAAGCTCAAAACTGACCTCAGATCTGTTGAATGATGTTCAGAGAAACAACAAATACATTATCAACTCAATAAATAAAGAATTAAGAAAGAAAGAAAGTCTCAGGTGAAGTCAGGTAGTTTTTATTAAGTTTATATTTGTCCGTGAACGTTGACGTCATCGTGAGAAAACTAGAGGAAGTTGGCACGTTTTGCTGATAACGCACAAAATGTAAGTCGTTTTTTGTGCGAGCACAGTTAGTATATTTATATGTTTATCACTAAATTTCCTTTGAGTAAATGTACTTCTTTACTTTCCACCTCTGTTCAGTGATGTGATGGGAAGTCAAGTATAAATTAACGTTGTTTATTTGTTCCTGTCTGCAGCGACCTGTCGTCCAATCAGCTGTCGTCTCTGCCTCTGATTGGTCTGCAGAGTCTCACTCACCTGCGATTGGCCGGAAACACAAAGCTGATGGAGCTAATGCAGCGAGAGGACCTGCCCCGAGTCAGGTGAGACACACACACACACACACACACACACACACACACACACACACACACACACACACACACACACACACAGAAACACTCGCATGCCAATGCTGGTCGGTCTACGTTGAGGAGATGAGTTTCCTCTGTAGGGCTCAGCCTTAGAGATATAGTAAGAAAATGGATGGAATACAAAATGCAGGACTTTTACACTGAGTTAAGGAGGTTCTTCCACATAGTAAATAAATCAGAGGGTTTGTTTGTGTTCAGGGTGATGGAGCTTCCTTACGCCTTCCAGTGCTGCGCCTTCGTCTCCTGTGAGAGGAGAGGAGGAGGAGGAGGAGGAGGAGGAAGAGGAGGAGAAGGAGGAGGAGGAGGAGGAGGAGGAGGAGGAGGAGGAGGAGGAGGAGGAGGAGGAGGAGGCTCGTCCTGGGAGAGAGAGGAAGCAGCCGACTCTCCTGGGAGAGAAGCCTCCGTCCTCTCCAGCCAAGGTGACAAACACACAATTGTTGGGATTTATTAGCTTTTTCAATGACAAATTATTCATCTTTCTATCATATTTCTTATCTAATCTACATAAAACTGACGGTTTGGATCGGCACAAAATAAAAATAAGGGAGCAAATATGACTTTTAGATCGCTGATCACGCTTTTTATTTTTATTTGCCGCTGATACTAAATATTGCTCATTGATGATCCATATTTACAGATTCAGATATCTTTGTTGTTTGATTATAGGATCCATTTTTTTGCCACCGTCCCAAAAAATCATCCCAATGCTCTAAAGTCAGTAAACCATGAAAACATGTTGAAATGTTTCAAAGTAAAAGTCTTTTGAAGACTTCTTCTTCTCTGTTTGTCTCAGTCGATCAGGACTGGGACGACTTCCTGATGGAGTTTGAAGAAGAACCTAAACTTCAACACTCGGTCCACTGCAGCCCGGCACCAGGTACACATTGTACACAAGATACCTGAATACACGTATACACGGAATATTTATCATTATTATATGACAAGGGAAATGTTGTCGAATGATGGGTTAATGTCATATTCATAATACCGTAAAAGTCGAGTTATAAGCCGCTACTACCTTCGGTGGTTGTCCCCGCTATAGACAGCTAGCGCTGATGCTAGCTCCCCGCTATAGACAGCTAGCTCTGCTGCTAGCTCCCCGCTAGCTCCCCGACAACCACCGAAGGTAGCGGGACCAGCCCCGGCTCGACGCCAGACTCGGGCAGCGGGGACACGGGCAGTAGCAGCAACAGCGGGAAGCTAGCAGCAGCGCTAGCTGGCTACAGCGGGGAGCTAGCGGGGACAACCAACGAAGGTAGTAGCGGCTTTTAACCCAACTTTTACAGTATTGGTGGTGGTATTAGAGTCTTGTATTTTGAGGCTTGAGCATTTTTTTTTCTTTTTTACATTCATGCCTCGATGAATTTAATTTAAATTAGGGGAATAAATAAAGCGAGTAGACAAAGACATATTTCATGTCTTCTATATTCAATGATAAATTAAGTGGCATCTGTGCAGCAGAAATCCGCTTGTTTTAGAGACGTTTTTTTGTAATTACATTTTCTTAAATGTTGTTTATTATCTAGTTTCAAGCATTGACACTTCAATCTTGAAAGTCTTAGAAACAGATGGAAATCTGGAAATCAGCAAAATAATCTTTTTGTTTTAATTCAAGTTTACGATTTAAACTTCATGAGCTGAAATCAAAAGACTAGAAACTGTTTATATATCGGGAAAATCCGAGACAATAAAAAAATACCTCATCATTCCATTAATTGATTGATTGATTGTTAAGTATAATAAAGTATTGAAGTATAACGTGTGGTTTCTTGTGGTTTCATCCTTCAGGACCGTTCCGCCCCTGCCTCCATCTGCTCGGCAGCTGGTTGATCCGTGGAGGGGTGTGGCTCATCGCAGCGCTCTCATTGGTCAGCAACAGCCTGGTCGTCCTGTCCGTCTTCTTTGCCCCCGCCTCCTCAGTGACCCCGCCCAGGCTGCTGATTGGTCTGCTGGCCCTGGTGAACGGCCTGATGGGAGTGTGGAGCGGGTGGTTGGCGGCAGTGGACGCCTGGACGTTTGGCAGTTTTTGGAGGTACGAAACAGAATGGGAAATCTGGGGATTGTGGGTATTCTGGGAATTGTGGGTATTCTGGGAATTGTGGGGACTCTGGGTATACTGTCCCCGTACTGACCCAAGACAAATTGGAAACTCTTGTTGAACTGGAGCTGGAATATGTGGCCAGCTTGGGAGCAATGGGAGCAATGGGAGCAATGGGAGCAATGGGAGCAATGGGAGCAATGGGAGCTGTATTGTAGCTGTCGTAAAACTCTTGTTTCTCAAAACCGATCCAGTTGAGCAAATTTACCACTTTGAAGATCATGAATAAAACACTTTTATAGTCTTTATAATTTTCCCTTTGTGTTAATATTCCCAAGAAGCACTTCAGGAACGAGTAATTTCAAAATAAAAGTCTGAAGTTCCCTGTCCCTTGTGTGTGTGTTGCAGGTACGGCGCTTTGTGGGAGAGCAGCTTCCTGTGTCGCCTCAGCGGCTTCCTGTGTGTGTTTGCGTCGCAGACCGGCCTCTTCCTGCTCACCGCCGCCGCTCTGGAGCGATGCCTCGCCGCCGCCGCCGCACACCGCCACGGTAAACCGGACAGACACACTGGTGAGTAAAACACACACACACACACACACACACGTGGAAGGTGCTGTCTGACCCCCTCGCTCTCTCCAGGTCGCTCCTCGTCGCCGCTCTCCGTCCGTCTGGCCGTGTGTCTCAGCTTCCTGTTCGGCCTGGCCGTCACGCTGCCCCCCCTGGTGGCCGGACACAGCAGCACCTCCCTCTGTCTGCCGCTGCCTTCCTCCTCCTCCTCCTCCTCCTCTTCCTCCTCCATGGCCTTCTCCGTCTCCCTGGTGCTGCTGGACTCGCTGTGCTTCCTCCTCATGACGCTCGCCTACACTCGCCTCTACTGCCGGGCCGACAAAGCGGCGCCCGCCAACGAGGAGGAGGCGGCGTTGACTCGACACGTGGCCTGGCTGCTCTTCTCCGACTGCCTCCTCTTCCTCCCCGTGGCCTTCCTCTCCTTCTCCTCGCTGCTGCGCCTCCCCGCCGCCGGGCCGGAGGCGGCGAAGGCGGTGCTGCTGCTGGCGGCGCCGCTGCCGGCCTGCGTCAACCCGCTGCTCTACCTCCTCTTCAACCCGCTCGCCCGGCAGGAGCTGGCGGCGCTCGCCAAACGCACCTGTGGGGCGGTACCCAGACTCTGCAAGGGAGGAGGAGGAGGAGGAGGAGGAGGAGGAGGAGGAGGAGGAGGAGGAGGAGGAGGAGGAGGGTCGAGGCTGGACACGATGGATTCGATGTACGACGAGGACGCGGAGAAACAGTCGTGTGACTCGACGCAGGCGCTGGTGGCGGTCGGAGGCACGAAGGAGGAAGAGGAAGAGCGAGGAAGACAACATTCAGTGGCGTTTGTTATTCCTCATATGTAGACTGAAACACACACACACACACACACACACACACACACACACTGCAGACTGTGTGGTAGAAAATGTAGCAGAGACCCATGAAGCAAAAGAAAGTCAATCAATGGTTAAAAGAAAGTTGTCTGTCCAGGACTTTAACATTATCTACTCTCTGATTGGTCGAGCCAAGGCTTCATGCCAGAGCGTGCGCGCACACACACACACACACACACACACACACACATGCATTATGAGCTCAGCAGCTTTTATTTTGAAATATTACACGATTTACAGCACTGTGTTACCAAACATCAAATCAAATGTTCTACCAAATGCTGTTGAGCTTAGTGTGTGTGTGTGTGTGTGTGTGTGTGTGTGTGTGTGTGTGTGTGTGTGTGTGTGTGTGTGTGTGTGTGTGTTTGCGCCTGTGTGTGAAAGCTGCAGCGTCCGTGTGAGTTTCGTCAGAGTCGTTCCCCCGAAACTGAAAAACAGGAGTCGGAGGACAAACAGGAAGAAGCTCATGTTCACATGCAGAAAGACTTACATTAAGATAAAACACAGAACTGGTGCTTTCTCATTATTATTTCCTGTCAAATTAATGAAGTTGTCTCAAAGAAATCACATAAAATACCAAAACCACGAGTTCATGATTTAAACATATAGAGCTTCAATGTAGCAGTAACTAATATACTTGATTAAAAAAAGCCCCCTGTGTGTGTGTGTGTGTGTGTGTGTGTGTGTGTGTGTGTGTGTGTGTGTGTGTGTGTGTGTGTGTGTGTGTGTGTGTGTGTACAGTACATGTGTGTACATATTGTAAATACAAGCTAATGTGACCATCCTATTTTCTTATTGTGAGAAATAATGTTTATGACGTTTGTACGTTCACATTTTGAGTTTCTCCTCCGGATTAAATCCAGAGATTCTTTTACTTTCACGTCTCGTCTCAGCAGAAGAAGTAGCAACACGATAACATCGGGCTTCAATGTTTTAAACCAGCTGGTTAGCAGCGGTGGAAAGTAACTAGTAGTTCATCTCGTTTTACTTCATGCTGTTATTGTTATTCATTATATTTTATTACATTTTTGTAATAAACAATTACATGTGTGCATTGGTCTCAAATTGTTAAATTGCTGAATTGTTAAATTGCTCTTGTGTTTTTGTTTGTTTTAATGGTCCACACCTATTCCTATTTTCATTTTAAAGTATATTTACTGAAGTGCTGTACTTAAATAGAATCATCAGGTACTTATACTTGAATATTTCCATGTTATGCTTGAAAATATACAATTATTTTGATAATCGTACTTTGCAAATTCAGATTATTAATACAACATATAAATCAACTAATAAACTATGATGTATTGTTAAAGGTTAAGATCTAACTGTATTTATCGTAACAAACTATCAGCAGTATATAAAGTCATTAAATTACTTTATATACCCAAACTCAATAATGCATCAATAATTATTACACAATAATATATATTATTTAGAAATTGGCCCTTCTGCATAATAAGTAAATAATGGTTGTACTTTTACTTTTACAATTTTAAATGCAGGAGTTGTACTTGTAACTCGTAGTATTTATACATCGTGTGTATTACTACTTTTACTAACGTTCACCTGCAGAGATGTTTTAAACAATCACATTTCAATCTTCAATGTCTCGTGATGCATTTACATGTTTTTATTAGTCTTACTTAGTAAATGTATGAACTCATGAACCGGAATGTTTCAACACATCCTCAACTGTCTTGTTTTAACTCGTTTTGTTACAAACTGGAAAAGTAAAAGTTTCCATCCTGCACGAGTCCGAATGTTCGGGTAAAAGTTCATGAACGAGTTGCACATCAACATCACATGTACAAGCTACACTCAAGGTCCACTTATTAGCTTTCAGTGGCGTCTCCTGGCCTTCATCGGGGGGCGGGGTTTGCTCTGCAACATCAAAGCTCTACCCTCTGAGGAAGACCTGAGAACTGGATGAAAGCTCCAGAAACACTATTAAGTGGACCTCCAGATGATGTTTTCTTTGTTGTGTTTTATCGTCAATATGGTTAGAAAATAATTTGTTGCATGTTTTTCTTTCTATTGTATTGATTGAATCAGACAGCTCTTAGCTAGCTCATTAGCTAGCTCCTGAGCTAGCTCGTTGACTCGAGGCGGGGATCTCGCTTGTCTGGCTCCGCCCACAGCTGTAACCATAGAAACCTTTTCATTTCTTAAAGCATTGACTGTTTGAATGTCTGCTGCGTGTGACGGTTAATCTGCTGCACTTTGAAGACTCAGCACCTAAAGCGCCGTCCTCGTTCTCTTCCTGTTGCAAACCTTTGTGAAGCATTTGAATGTTTGGAGTTATTTTAGTTTTAAAGCTGGAGTGGAGTCTCGTGACGCGTGTAAAGCAACGGCGTGGCTGCAACCCGAGGTGTCGCGTGCTTCCTTCAACGCTGTGACTCAAATAAGAAATGTTTGAATTTAAACAAGTACTCAGTGAAGCGCTCATGGACGCTTTGAGGGGTTTATACTTTCATCACATGAAGGTATATGAAGCGAAGAAATACTACAAACGTGTACGACTTCATTCTGAAAGAGACAAATATCTGCTGCTGCCCTGGTTAATACATTTAAAACATATTACAACTATACATTACTCAAGTTCAAGTTTAAGTACTTTACCCAAGTCCTTTTTTTACTATTTCTCCTCTACATCTCAGAGGTACATATAGTACTTCTACTGTACTACATCTCAGAGGTACATATAGTACTTCTTACTGTACTACATCTCAGAGGTACATATAGTACTTCATACTGTACTACATCTCAGAGGTACATATAGTACTTCTACTGTACTACATCTCAGAGGTACATATAGTACTTCATACTGTACTACATCTCAGAGGTACATATAGTACTTCTTACTGTACTACATCTCAGAGGTACATATAGTACTTCATACTGTACTACATCTCAGAGGTACACATAGTACTTCTACTGTACTACATCTCAGAGGTACACATAGTACTTTTACTTCCAGGTAGAACTTGTGTCTCCAGATGTGTTGAAGCTGAATGTTTGTGAACTGAAGGATGAAGTTTTCTTCATGTTGATAAAATCCTTCTTCAGATAAAAACTCTTTAAAAAGCAGAATGCATCGTCACAAAGGGCTCTCACTTTAAGAAGTATTAGTAAATGTAGCTGCTAATACTGACATACTTTTACTTCAGTAAGGCTTTGAGAACAGCTGGTGGTGATATTAGTACCTTTAATGCAATAAAGAGTCATGAATAATAATCTGTGGTTAATATGAGTGTTATTAACCAGCTGCAGGTGTTGAAGAGTTCTGGTTCTGTTCTTTGACAAGGCGGCCGAGAGGAGAACGTTCCCTCGCTCCCTTGTTCCCTTGTTCCCTCACTCCCTCGCTCCCTCGTGACGCACCTTTGATATTTAAACTCCATTGATGAGCAGAACGGAGCGGTGAGTCACTCTGCGTTCATATTAAAGCAATCGCACAATTACCCAGAATGCTGAGCAGAGAGGAGCGCTGAGTCAATGTTTGACGCTGTGATGTTCCCATGGAAACCACAGGTTGATTTTAACAACGTCACGCAGTGAGGCCAAACAAGAGCAAGAGAAACGCAAATATTATACAATATAACAGATTAAAACAATAAAAAACGTATCAAGAAAATACATTTAAATATAGTAATAAGAAAATAAAACTAAAGACTAATAATAAAGATTATATGAAGTATTTACGCTGATGGTGCATTCAAACATATCAAACAGTAATACAAAATAAATAAGAATAAAAACATAGTATACATAGAAAACAAATAGTTTTTGCTGGGACCTATAAAAAAACAAGGTAAATAAAAAGGAGTTGTTGATTTCACCCCACGTCCCCGTTGGTCTTCTTCTCTGCCTGATAAACGCGTAGAATCCCTGAAGCGCCGACAGGAAGCTGTAATCTGTGATCCGGGTCTCGATAAGGAACAAAGGAGAGACGATGACGAGATAAGAGACAGAAGAGTGGCTGTGAACAGACGTCATGTTTATGTCGCTGAGACGCAGCCGGAAGGTCAGAGGTCACAGAAACATGAGGAAAGAGCGTAGAGCGGTCACATGTCCCGCATCGTGGACACAGCTTAACTAACTGAACATCAGGTCAGTGTTCCCCGGGTCACGTGACACTGAGAAAACCCACTAAACGTTCAAGCTATTCAACAATAAAACATTTATTGTCTGAGTAGTGCCGTTTTTATCTGTTTTTTATTGAGGCAAATATATAAATATAAGAGCTGATTACAATCTGGACAGATGTTGTGTGTGTGTGTGTGTGTTCTCATTAAAGAAATATAATAAAGTGTCAAAAATGTCTTCATAATTCAGGTTATTTTCACGTTATTATTTCCGGCACGTTGTCATTAAACTGAGCGTTCCTTTGAAGAAGTTCATGGAGAACAACAGCAGCTGTAAGAACTCCTCAGTTTACAAGAGAAACTTCCTAGAGAACAGTTTCATGGCCTCGTAAAATGAAGCCTTAAGAAGAAGAAAAGCTGTTTTTAAAGCCGTCTTCACACTGCCAGGAATGAAATTAAATTCCTCCATCTGATTCTTTTATGACGGATGATCGGCTCAATGCAGAGATGCAGACTCTGATACGTCTTTAGCATGTTGTCGCCTAGCAACCGCCCAGCTTTTTACTCTCCATCAGCGTTGTGTGACCAAACGACCACGAAGCTCGACTCCGTCGTCGTGACGAAGCTCCTCTCGTCGTCATAGCGACTTCTATCTCGCTGTTCATCAGCTTCAGCGTTCTGGTTCACTTCCAACGTTTATGTTTATCTTCACTTCATATACGTACATACAGAATTTGCATTTTTGCACTTCTACTGTATACGTTTAATTTAATTCCTAAATACAGTTTTTTTTTCTTTCACCCCAGCTATTTTATTTGTTATTATTATTAATATTATTGTATAAATATTTCATCCATCTTATTTTTGTCTGTAAATTGCTGCTACGTCGACACCAAATTTCCCCTCTGGGATTAATAAAGTATATATTCATTCATTCATCCATTCATTCATTCATTGAGCCACCGTTCACTACCTGCTCGGCAGCAAACTGCCGACAGACGCAGTTTGCAGAATTGAATTGAAGTTAAAAACTAGCTAGTGGAGCTAGTGCAGCTAGTGCAGCTAGTGGAGCTAGCGCAGCTAGTGGAGCTAGCTGCACTAGCGCAGCTAGTGCAGCTAGCGGAGCTAGTGGAGCTAGTGCAGCTAGTGGAGCTAGTGCAGCTAGTGCAGCTAGCGGAGCTAGCGCAGCTAGTGCAGCGTTAGCTTAGCGGCTAAAGAGACGGATGTCTGGTAGTGGAGACTGAACACAGAGAGTAAACCTGACGCTCTTCAGGTGACAGACATCAGTTCCTGCAGGTTTGTGTTCTTATTTGTTTACTTTAATCGAGGACAATAACATATTTTCTTTTATTAGTTTGGAGGTCTGTTTTTTTATTTCTTCTAAACTTGAAAAACACGCTGCCAAAGCTGCAAAACAATCACATCATGTTAAAAGATTCTGACTCAATGTCATCATTAATATCTCTGATCACAAAGTTTATTCATCATTTTCATATGAATTGCCTGTTTGCAGAAATCTAACTTCTCTCCTGTCTGTGAATTCATTTGTTTAACGTTTGACGAAGAGAAGAAGAAGAACTGTCCTGCAGCTCCACCTGGTGGACGGACAGAGAAACTAGACTAATCTGGAATTATGTTGAATTCATCTGGTTTTGACACAGTTGCTCAGTTAGAGATAAATATAAATACTTCATATACAATACCTCTGACATTATTTTTACTGTCATTTTCATTGTTGTTGAACAGAAACAGGTTTTTTTTCATTAATGAACTCAAATCCACAAATACTCCTGAAACAGTTTGCACCGCCCCCTGCAGGCTGCGTCCTGCTACAGCAGCTTGTTGCATGAATACGATAAACAGAAGGTACAGACACAATTAAAAGTTAAATAGAGGGAAAATATTAGTAGATAAATATATTGCATTGATTCTAATGAAACGACTACAATTATTATTTTGCAACACTTGCATTGATTATAGTGATATAAATACTTGTTAATACTAATTGTAATAATTATTGTGTAGTCTTCCCTTTTCTACACATTGTCTGTGGAGGACAGTGTTTATTCATGACGTACCACAGATAAGAACCCTGCAGGTGTGTGTGTGTGTGTGTGTGTGTGTGTGTGTGTGTGTGTGTGTGTGTGTGTGTGTGTGTGTGCGTGCGTGTGTGTGTGTGTGTGTGTGTTTAGTACTTATACCTTTATCAGTTCCATTTGACCTTGATCCAATACAACAACGTACAAATATGAAAAGTGAACCGCAGACTCATACAAATGTGTTGTGAAGACATGTAAAACACGATATTTTAAAGGTCGTATTTTTGCCCATTTCCTTTGGTTCATTCCATTGTAAAAGTCTAACTGCAGACATTCGGCTAGCGGTTTCCCTCTGTTTCCAGTCTTTATGCTAAGCTAAGCTAATCATCTTCTGGCTGTAGCGTCAAACTTCTCCTCTTAACTCCCAAACATGTTTCTGTCAAGAAGGGTCCTCACAAGTATAGCGATACAAAAACATGTGTGTATGTGTGCACTTACAGTAAGATGGTTTATGGCTCATCACACACACACACACACACACACACACACACACACACACACACACACACACACACACACACACAGGTGTGGTATGAGCCTGCGTCAGGTGTGTGAACGTCTTTCTCCTTTTTCCTGTTTAAAGCTCAAAGTCCAGGCGGACGGAGGCGACCCAGGGGCGCCACAAACAACAACAACAGGACTGCACCTCTGAAAGGTAACTGCACAGCTTAAAACCACAGAAGAAGACTCATCAAGACACATTTGGAGGACTGGTGCGATTAAAAAGACCCGTCTCTAATAACAGATGGATTGTACCTGAGGACGAGCCGCTGGTGAATAAACTGACTGGTCGACTGACCGACGGCCATCTTGGAGAGACGGACAGGTGTGTTTGTCTGCGTAACGCTTCTGCCTCATGCGGACATTTTGGCTTTTTAAGTTGTAGATTATATTTGACAAGTGTGTGAGTTTTGGTTAGAATGTTGGAAGCTGAACCTCGGCTCCTATAATAACAATTATATAATAAACAGCCAGAAAATAGTGAAACCGTGACGATATAAAATCATCAAATTTGTGTTTTTCGGCATGTTTTCTTCCCCTCAGTCTCTTAAATAAACCTGCAGCTTCTTGATGAATATTCACGCGTCAGTTTCACTTCTGTTGTTGATTTCTTTAAGAAACATAACGAAACACACAAGACAATCTGTTTGTCCATGTTGGTTAATCCTAACAGGATTACAGACAGATGGTATTCCAGTTTTTAATGTAGCCTTCTATTAATACGGGAACACTAACCATGTTTAATAAAAGGTACATTTTCGGTTGAATGTCTTGTTTTAAAGTGACAGAAACACAGAAGCAGAATTTAATGTTACATATCACAGAAAATCAAAGTCACAATTGTTTATCTCTTTAGTATAAAAATTATTGTTTCCAGCAATTTACCTTAAAGAATCTCCAAATGTTATGTTTTATGTATGTAGCTTCTGCTTTGTGAACCAAAATTAGCCTTAACATTTCTGTTGAGTAGCTTTAAAATGACAGAAGCCTAAATATGCACAGTGTGTATGTTCTTTACCCAATGCACCCTGAAGCAACACAATGCAAACAAATTAATTATGTTTTAAAGTTGCAACGTCAACGCCATCAAATGTAAATATACAAAAAGTATTTATTTATTCATACATTTAGTATATATTAAATTGTATTTTTCTGTATTTAAATTTGAACATAATTGAAGACATTGTCTGTCCTCAGCTCCAGCAGGGGGCCTCCTGATCGCTCCTCCCTCCCCGGCTGCAGCGCCTCCTGCTGGGCAGCATGGAGCCTGCAGAGGGCCGGCTGCCTCTCCAGGTGCTGGGAGAGAACGAGGCGCTGCAGCAGTTCTTCAGTGGTGAGCCGCCTCACAACGTCACCCCGTACATGCCGCCTAACGGACCCGGTCACGTGAAGGAAGTTCGAAAAGCCTGCACAGCTTCTCATGGGTCTGAAATGTTGGGTTTTAAAGAGGCTAGCTCAGCTTCCAGGAGCCCTTCAGAAGGTAAACACGGTTCTAGAGGTTGCTGAAGTAAATCTGTGGTTCCTGAATAAGATCCAAGCGTCACGAGAGGGATCCGTGTGGCCTGCAGGTTCTTGAAGTGGTTTCAGGGGCCTTGAGGATGTTCATGTTGGCCTTCATGTACAGGTAGTTATTGTGGACCTTAATGGGCTCCTTCAAAGGGTTCTTTTAGTCCTTGAAGAGGGCTGTCCATGAGTAGAAAGAAGTCTCATGGGTCCTTGAAGAGGTTCAAGTGGTCCCTATGGCGGTTTCAGTAATCCTAGGTTCTACTGCTCATAAAGAAGGTCTGACGTGGTCCTGAGTACATTCAACTTGTCCTAAAAGTGGTGCAGGTCGTAGAGGCAGATATCTTGGTTCTTGTGAACATGAGGACGCTCTTTGAAAAGTTTACCTAGAGGAGGTTCTACTGGTCCTTACGAAGTGCTCTTAAGGAGATTCAAGTGGTCCTGGAAGTGGTGCAGGTCGTAGAGGCAGATGCATTGATCCTTGAGGAGGAAGTTCTTGTAGTCCTTGCTTGGCTCCTTGAAAAAAGGTTGTATTGGATCTGAAGAGATGATCTAGTTGTCTCTGGGTGGGTTCCAGTAGTCCTTGTAAAAGGGTGAAGTAGTCTTTCATAAGGTTACACAGCTCCTGGATTAGGTTCTATCCTTCAGGAGATATCGTTCCAGGGGTTGCCAAGGATTCTTGTGCTAAATGAAGAGGTACCATGGGTCCTTGAGAAGGATCTCGTGGTTCATCAGGTAGTTGAAAAAGAGGTTCCGGGGGTCACAGAGACACTTCAAGTGCTCCTCTTGAAGAGGTTCTCAAGGAAGTCCAAAGGGTCCTTCAGGTAGATCTAGAGGTCCTAAACAAACAGGTTCCACTTGCGCTTGAAGAGATGCAAGTGGTCCTAGGTCCTGGAGGTTCTGGAGGAGGTGTTACCGGTCCAGGAAGGGTCAAGAGGTTCTTAAGAAGACTCAAGTTTCCTTTTGAAGTGGTTCCACCAGTCATTGAGGTAGAAATATTCATCATTGAGAAGGAACAAGGTTCCAATGATCCAAGTTTTACCTTCGAGGCTTCTGTGGGTTCTGAAGGAGTTAAAAGTCGCTCGTGGTCCTCAAGGAAAAGTTGTCAGCGGTTTTCAGGGAGGTTTAGTTGGTCCGTAGCACAGTTCCAGGGTTCCTTGAGAAAGTTATAATTGTTCGCGAGGAAAGTTCTTTTGAGAAAAACTGTAACTGTAAAACTTGGAATTTTAGACACATTTATGCTAAAATATATCCAAAATCCAAAGTGCAAAAAAAAAAGCAATTTATTACCGTGTGTGTGTGTGTGTGTGTGTGTGTGTGTGTGTGTGTGCAGGTCAGGATGTGCGTGGTCTGTTGGACAGCTCCGTTGCCGTGGATACGAGCATCCTGGAGCGGTTCCTCAGTAATGACATGGACCCCAACAGCTTGTAAGATTCACACTCTCATGATCACGCTCATAGGAAACACATCTTTTACATTACTTTGCTCCTCAGAAAAGCTCCTGCAAAGTCTGATATTGTTATTCATGTTTTACGTTATTATGTTCTACAATATTAAAGAGAGGACATATTATGTAATAAACTGTGTTTCTGTGTTTGTTTGTTTTTACCAGCATGCTCCCTGAGTCTCCTCCTGACTCGAGCTCGGAGGCATGTTCACCTGCACAGATACCAGGTACTGGCCACAGCCTCAGACACAGGAGCTTTCATTAAATAAGCTTGTCTTTTATTCATTGTTTAACTCTGCTTTACGACTCGACGAACAAATCTACAGATGTACAACTGCTGGTGTGAAAAAAGGAGTGACCATGTTTATGTCTCTCGTTTTGACTCAGAGGGTAAAACTAATTCTGCTTCTCTGGTTGGTAGACTTCCACTACGAGGCTTCCTATTGGTCCAACCAGCAGAACATCCAGCAGAACATCCAGCAGAACATCCAGCCTCCACAACGGCCTGCCCCCTCGACGTCCTGTCACTTTAAGGACCGAGGCCCCGCCCACCATGAGCTGCTGACCCACGATCAGCTCCGCACTTTGGGCCTCACGAACACTTACATCAAGTCCGGGACCTCGCCTGCTCCGCTGCAGCCGCACACACACCACTCACCTGAACACACACACTACCTGAGTCCAGAGGGCTGTCCGCAGGTTTACACCCCCCCCACGCCTCCTCCCCCGCCTCCCTCAAGCAGCTACGCCGCGCCCTGCGCCGGTCCAGGCCTGGTCCCAGGTCTGGACCCAGGTCTGGACCCAGGTCTGGTCCCAGGTCTGAACCCAGGTCTGGACCCAGGTCTGGTCCCAGGTCTGGTCCCAGGTCTGCACCCAAACGTACCCACGTCCTCCTCAGCCTACCTGCTGGGCTCCACCTCATCGCTTGATACCTGGTAAGCAGAGTACTGGCAGTATTGTGGATCTTTACTACGTCGCCAGTTTGTACCATTTGGCTGGCTGAAGAAATATGTGATATAAAAAAGGTGCTTGACACTGATAGAAGCAGTCTGGGTTCCTCTGGAAAGAATCCCCAAAGCAAAGCTTCTGGATCCAGACATGAGCTACTGACCAAGGACCCTCCAGCAGGGGGAACTGAGTTCACAGATATATTGTGGACGTAGTTAGGCCTTGAATGCAACATTTATAACCAATTCTGCAATAAACTGGTTGTTCACTCTGGTTGTAAACTCGGTTGTTTGGTCTGATTTCTGTCTTTTCCTGCTTCAGCTCCCCAGAGAGTAAAAAAAGGAGGAGATCTGAATCTGAGGAACCATCGGCAGGACTGGAGGCCGCCTGCAGTGAAGGTGACGGGACTCAAGGCGTCAGCGGTTTGGGATCCTACCAACTTCTCACATGGGAACACTACAGGCCGGAACATTGGATCGCTTCCTACGATGGCAGCTACCAAACAATGTGAGTCTGGAGCCGCTGAATCAGGGTTTTTAATTGAAGATCTCACAACGAGCACCTGCACGAAGGAGCAGCTTCAACTTCTTCTTCTGCGTCTCCAGGTCTCCTCCTGCCTACCACGTCGACACAGATAAAGGCTTCAACTACTCTGTAGCTGACGAGGCCTTCGTCTGCCAGAAGAAGAACCACTTCCAGGTCACGGTTCACATCGGCGTCGCCACGGAGCCGACGTACGTCACGGCGCCGGGCGGACCGCAGAAGGTCGACCACTTCCAGATTAAAGTGTTCGGGGTCAAGGTACGTAAAGACATTCGTCAGCAAAGTATAAAAGTACGCACTTTGCCTTCAAGCTTTAGATGAAAGACTTTAGAAACACATCGACATCTACAATGAGACCAGACTCCGAGAAACTGGAAAGCTACTGAATATTGTGTGAAACCTGAACCAGCTGTTCAGTATTTCCTCTGCGTGATTCCTGTACGTCTCACTCCTCACAGCTGGAATCTCCGAGCCACCAGGTGACTATTGAGCAATCTCAGCCCGACCGCAGCAAGAAGCCCTTCCACCCCGTCAGGTACTGAAGCATCCCTACATGCACCACGGCCACCGGCAGCTCAGACATACCCTGGTTTAATGAAGTCTGGGATTGTGCGGTCCACTTCAGGGAGACAGTCCTGTGCCGATATAAAGTTTGGGGAAGTGTTTGTCGGTCCGACACAACTCGTTTCTCATACCTCAGCTTGTTCATGGACACACCTGTGTCCTTATTACACACTCAGACCTACTCAAGTAGTATCTTAAGAGAGACAGCCTTCCAATGGGTGGGTCAAACAAACACAGGACTTTCACCCAGGACTAGTAAATCCTGGCAAACCACTCGTTTGTATTTTTACTTTATCGACCACAAGGGGCAGCGATGAGCCTGTTCTCAAAACATACATTCATCCCAGTCGGTAGCTTTGAACTTTATTAGGTTCCCCGTAACCTTTTGGTTCCAGCGTTGTGTTAAACATTTAACAAATCAGCATTTAAATGTTTTACGAGCGATGAACTATGTTCCACTAGGGTCAGTTTGCCCAGCGGCAAAATCACCAAGGTAACGCTCGGCCGACTGCACTTCAGCGAGACAACGTCCAACAACATGAGGAAGAAAGGCAAACCCAACCCTGACCAGAGGTGTGTTCATGCCCGAGTGAATGAATGAATGAGCGAGCGAGTGAACTGTGTTTAATCGTGTGTGCTGTTTGTAGATACTTCCAGATGGTGGTTGGTCTGTACGCCGCGGTGGGAGGAGCCGAGACGTTCCTCCTCACAGCGCTGGTGTCGGAGAGAGTCATCGTCAGGGTAACAACACCGACTTTGCACCAGAGAACGATAAACTATGAATCAATTCAATTTATTTTGGACAACCCAAACTCTTACAAAAATTACAAGGCAGGAGGCAAGAGAAAGGAGGAAGGAGGCCGGAGGCAGGAAGCGGGAGGCAGGTGGCAGGAGGCAGTAGGTAGGAGGCAGGAGGCAAGAGGAAGGAGGTAGGAGGCAGGAGGCAGTAGGTAGGAGGCAGGAGGCAAGAGAAAGGAGGCAGGTGGCAGGAGGCAGTAGGTAGGAGGCAGGAGGCAAGAGGAAGGAGGTAGGTGGCAGGAGGCAGTAGGTAGGAGGCAGGAGGCAAGAGGAAGGAGGTAGGAGGCAGGAGGCAGTAGGTAGGAGGCAGGAGGCAAGAGGAAGGAGGCAGGTGGCAGGAGGCAGTAGGTAGGAGGCAGGAGGCAAGAGGAAGGAGGTAGGAGGCAGGAGGCAGGAGGCAGGAGGTAGGAGGCAGAAGGCAGGAGGTAAGAGGCAGGAGGCAAGAGGAAGGAGGCAGGAGGCAGGAGGCGAGAGGCGGGAGGCAGGAGGCAGGAGGCAGGAGGTAGGAGGCAGGAGGCGAGAGGCGGGAGGCAGGAGGCAGGAGGCAGGAGGCAGGAGGCAGGAGGTAGGAGGCAGGAGGTAGGAGGCAGAAGGCAAGAGAAAGGAGGAAGGAGGCCGGAGGCAAGAAGCGGGAGGCAGGTGGCAGGAGGCAGTAGTTAGGAGGCAGGAGGCAGAAGGCAAGAGGAAGGAGGAAGGAGGCCGGAGGCAGAAGGCAGGAGGTAGGAGGCAGGAGGCAAGAGGAAGGAGGCAGGAGGCAGGAGGCAGGAGGCAAGAGGAAGGAGGAAGGAGGCAGGAGGCAAGAGGAAGGAGGAAGGAGGCCGGAGGTGGGAGGCAGGAGGCAAGAGGAAGGAGGCAGGAGGCAAGAGGAAAGAGGCAAGAGGCAAGAGGAAGGAGGAAGGAGGCCGGAGGTGGGAGGCAGGAGGCAAGAGGAAGGAGGCAGGAGGCAAGAGGAAGGAGGCAGGAGGCAAGAGGAAGGAGGCAGGAGGCAAGAGGAAGGAGGCAGGAGGCGGGAGGCAGGAGGCAAGAGGAAGGAGGCAGGAGGCAGGACGCAAGAGGAAGGAGGAAGGAGGCCGGAGGTGGGAGGCAGGAGGCAGGAGGCGGGAGGCAGGAGGCAAGAGGAAGGAGGCAGGAGGCAGGAGGCAAGAGGAAGGAGGAAGGAGACAAGAGGAAGGAGGAAGGAGGCCGGAGGTGGGAGGCAGGAGGCGAGAGGCGGGAGGCAGGAGGCAGGAGGCAGGAGGTAGGAGGCAGAAGGCAAGAGAAAGGAGGAAGGAGGCCGGAGGCAAGAAGCGGGAGGCAGGTGGCAGAAGGCAGGAGGTAGGAGGCAGGAGGCAAGAGGAAGGAGGCAGGAGGCAGGAGGCAGGAGGCAGGAGGCAAGAGGAAGGAGGAAGGAGGCAGGAGGCAAGAGGAAGGAGGAAGGAGGCCGGAGGTGGGAGGCAGGAGGCAAGAGGAAGGAGGCAGGAGGCAAGAGGAAAGAGGCAAGAGGCAAGAGGAAGGAGGCCGGAGGTGGGAGGCAGGAGGCAAGAGGAAGGAGGCAGGAGGCAAGAGGAAGGAGGCAGGAGGCAGGACGCAAGAGGAAAGAGGAAGGAGGCCGGAGGTGGGAGGCAGGAGGCAAGAGGAAGGAGGCAGGAGGCGGGAGGCAGGAGGCAAGAGGAAGGAGGCAGGAGGCAGGACGCAAGAGGAAGGAGGAAGGAGGCCGGAGGTGGGAGGCAGGAGGCAGGAGGCAGGAGGCGGGAGGCAGGAGGCAAGAGGAAGGAGGCAGGAGGCAGGAGGCAAGAGGAAGGAGGAAGGAGGCAAGAGGAAGGAGGAAGGAGGCCGGAGGTGGGAGGCAGGAGGCAGGAGGCAGGAGGCGGGAGGCAGGAGGCAGGAGGCAGGAGGCGGGAGGCAGGAGGCAAGAGGAAGGAGGCAGGAGGCAAGAGGAAGGAGGAAGGATGCCGGAGATTCATGTGAATCTGTGAGGAGAGGAAGCCGAGTCTCTGAGTCCGGTGTCTGAGCTGCAGCCTCTGCCCTCTGCAGGCCTCCAACCCGGGTCAGTTCGAGATGGACGGCGACGCCCTGTGGCAGCGCGGGGCGCTGCAGGACGCCATGGTCTGTCAAGGCCGCGTGGGCATCAACACCGACTCCCCCGACGAGGCGTTGGTCGTCTGCGGCAACGTCAAAGTGATGGGCGCCGTCATGCAGCCGTCCGACCGCCGCGCCAAGGAGAACATCCAGGAGGTGAGGCGCCGCCCACGGGAGGAAAATGTTCCTTTTCTCTGGAGACTTTCGTAACGCATGTTTTTTCTCCAGGTGGACTCTGAGCAGCAGCTGAAGAGGATCACTCAGATGAGGATAGTGGAGTTTGATTATAAACCAGAGTTCGCCTCCACCATGGGGATAGACCACACCCACCAGACAGGTGAGGCAGAAACACTTCATCACCTTGACACTGCAGGGAGGCGAGAGACAGGAGGCGAGAGGCGAGAGGCGAGAGGCGAGACACAGGAGGCGAGAGGCGAGAGGCAGGAGGCGAGAGGCGAGAGACAGGAGGCGAGAGACAGGAGGCGAGAGACAGGAGGCGAGAGGCGAGAGACAGGAGGCGAGAGGCGAGAGACAGGAGGCGAGAGACAGGAGGCGAGAGGCGAGAGACAGGAGGCGAGAGGCGAGAGACAGGAGGCGAGAGACAGGAGGCGAGAGGCGAGAGACAGGAGGCGAGAGGCGAGAGACAGGAGGCGAGAGACAGGAGGCGAGAGACAGGAGGCGAGAGACAGGAGGCGAGAGGCGAGAGACAGGAGGCGAGAGACAGGAGGCGAGAGGCGAGAGACAGGAGGCGAGAGGCGAGAGGCGAGAGACAGGAGGCGAGAGGCGAGAGGCGAGAGACAGGAGGCGAGAGGCGAGAGGCGAGAGGCGAGAGACAGGAGGCAAGAGGCGAGAGGCGAGAGGCGAGAGGCGAGAGACAGGAGGCGAGAGGCGAGAGGCGAGAGACAGGAGGCGAGAGGCGAGAGGCGAGAGGCGAGAGACAGGAGGCAAGAGGCGAGAGGCGAGAGGCGAGAGACAGGAGGCGAGAGGCGAGAGGCGAGAGGCGAGAGACAGGAGGCGAGAGGCGAGAGGCGAGAGGCGAGAGGCGAGAGACAGGAGGCGAGAGGCGAGAGGCGAGAGACAGGAGGCGAGAAGCGAGAGGCGAGAGGCGAGAGGCGAGAGGCGAGAGGTGAGAGACAGGAGGCGAGAGACAGGAGGCGAGAGGCGAGAGGCGAGAGGCGAGAGGCGAGAGACAGGAGGCGAGAGGCGAGAGGCGAGAGGCGAGAGGCGAGAGACAGGAGGCGAGAGGCGAGAGGCGAGAGGCGAGAGGCGAGAGGCGAGAGACAGGAGGCGAGAGGCGAGAGGCGAGAGGCGAGAGACAGGAGGCGAGAAGCGAGAGGCGAGAGGCGAGAGGCGAGAGACAGGAGGCGAGAGACAGGAGGCGAGAGACAGGAGGCGAGAGGCGAGAGGCGAGAGGCGAGAGACAGGAGGCGAGAGGCGAGAGGCGAGAGGCGAGAGACAGGAGGCGAGAGGCGAGAGACAGGAGGCGAGAGGCGAGAGGCGAGAGACAGGAGGCGAGAGGCGAGAGGCGAGAGACAGGAGGCGAGAGGCGAGAGGCGAGAGGCGAGAGACAGGAGGCGAGAGGCGAGAGGCGAGAGACAGGAGGCGAGAGGCGAGAGACAGGAGGCGAGAAGCGAGAGGCGAGAGACAGGAGGCGAGAGGCGAGAGGCGAGAGACAGGAGGCGAGAAGCGAGAGGCGAGAGGCGAGAGGCGAGAGGCGAGAGGCGAGAGACAGGAGGCGAGAAGCGAGAGGCGAGAGGCGAGAGGCGAGAGGCGAGAAACAGGAGGCGAGAGGCGAGAGACAGGAGGCGAGAGGCGAGAGGCGAGAGACAGGAGGCGAGAGGCGAGAGGCGAGAGGCGAGAAACAGGAGGCGAGAGGCGAGAAACAGGAGGCGAGAGGCGAGAGACAGAAGGCGAGAGGCGAGAAACAGGAGGCGAGAGGCGAGAGGCGAGAGACAGGAGGCGAGAGGCGAGAAACAGGAGGCGAGAGGCGAGAGGCGAGAGACAGGAGGCGAGAGGCGAGAGACAGGAGGCGAGAGGCGAGAGGCGAGAGACAGGAGGCGAGAGGCGAGAGACAGGAGGCGAGAGGCGAGAGGCGAGAGGCGAGAGACAGGAGGCGAGAGGCGAGAGACAGGAGGCGAGAGGCGAGAGACAGGAGGCGAGAGGCGAGAGGCGAGAGACAGGAGGCGAGAGGCGAGAGGCGAGAGGCGAGAGACAGGAGGCGAGAGGCGAGAGGCGAGAGACAATAGGCGAGAGGCGAGAAACAGGAGGCGAGAGGCGAGAGGCGAGAGACAGGAGGCGAGAGGCGAGAGACAGGAGGCGAGAGGCGAGAGACAGGAGGCGAGAGGCGAGAAACAGGAGGCGAGAGGCGAGAGGCGAGAGACAGGAGGCGAGAGGCGAGAAACAGGAGGCGAGAGGCGAGAGACAGGAGGCGAGAGGCGAGAGGCGAGAAACAGGAGGCGAGAGGCGAGAGGCGAGAGACAGGAGGCGAGAGGCGAGAGACAGGAGGCGAGAGGCGAGAGGCAAGAGGCGAGAGGCGGGAGGTTGATTCTCTGCCAGGTGAGAGTGAGGCTCTCTGATTGTGTTCCAGGGATCATCGCTCAGGAGGTGAAGGAGCTGCTGCCGTCGGCGGTGACGGAGGTCGGAGACGTTTCCTGTTCTGACGGAGAGAAGATTCCTCACTTCCTCATGGTGGACAAAGTAATCTCCTCCTCTTCCTCCTCTTCTTCCTCTTCCTCCTCACTCGGTTGTGTTTGACAGAGATGTGACCCCTCATGTTGTTTCATCCATTATTTATTTGCATCAATTCATTTTTTAATATATTAAATGTCAGAAATTAGTAAAAGAGTCTTCAAAATGTCTTTTTTTTTTCAAAATGAATTTTTTCTGTCCAACAGTCCAGAACCAAAATATATTTAGTTTACAACCGTATGAAAGCAGAAGATAAATTACTTTCACTATCAAAAGTTTAATAATTAATAATCAATGATTTTCCGTCCACCAACCAATCGTTTAATTGAGGCCTCGTGTATTTTCTTGGTATAAAATCTAAATATTTGGGTGCTTTCGGTCCGTGTTGTCAGATAAAAGGCTGTGACCGAAAGATACAAGTTTATTTGCTACCTCCGAACAACTACATCTCCCATGAGCCTTTGCAACAAGCATGCTACCAAACCTAAAGTTAAAATGAAGAATTATCTGTTCCAGCAGAACAGAATCTCACAAAAATTGTTGAAACTGTATTCCTTCCTTCTCCTCTTCCTCCTCTTCCTCCTCCTCCTTCTCCTCCTTCTCCTCCTCCTCCTCCTCTTCCTCCTCCTCCTCCTCCTCTTCCTCCTCCTTCTCCAGGAGCAGATCTTCATGGAGAACGTGGGGGCGGTGCAGCAGCTGTCGAAGCTCACCGACAACCTGGAGACTCGGATCAACGAGCTGGAGGTCTGGAACACCCGACTGGCAAAGCTGAAGAGCCTGACGGGCAGCCTGCGCTCCACCGGGTACCTTCATCCATTCACCTATCCATCCATTCATCCACCCATTCATCCATCCATCCATCCATTCATCCATACATCAATCCATTCATCCATCCATCAATCCATTCATTCATCCGTTCATCCGTTATTATACATAAAATCAATCAACTAACAATCGCAAATATTTGATTTACAAATGTGTTTGTGCAGTTTAGGTTATTATGTACAACACCATGAAAAGGTGCTGATAAAGTGTGTGTGTGTGTGTGTGTGTGTGTGTGTGTGTGTGTGTGTGTGTGTGTGTGTGTGTGTGTGTGTGTGTGTGTGTGTGTGTGTGTTACATAACAGCAGCATCACTGTGTTATAAGTGCATCACAGTTCAAGGCTCCTGTGAGCGTTTATGTGAATGAATGAAGAGCTGCGGCCGTAAAAGACTCACAAGAACTAAGTTCAGCGAAAAGAAAAGATTAAGTTGTGAAGCGTCACAAAACGTCTGTTTTTACCATGGTCTGTTTCTGGTTGAAAGGCATTGTGGGGAATTTAGGCAATAAATAACTGGGTCATAATTCCACGAGGCAGATCTAAGGACACGAGGTTGTTGAACTCTGGTCAAGGTCACAGCCTGAGATTAATGGAGCTTTGATCTTATAAGTGTTGATAATGAATTAATAATATTAATATTTAGTTATTTATTTATTGTAGTTAGTTAGTTTGTTTGTTTGACTTTTTTTGCGGTCCAGAATGTTTTTAAACTTACAATTTCAAAGGTTTCTGTTTTATTCTTCTTGGCGGCACCCGTTGTGTTACAGTGTTAAGTTACGGTGTTACATTACAGTGTTACATTACAATGTGACATTACAGTGTTAAGATACAGTGTTACATTACGGTGTTACGTTATAATGTGACGATACAGTGTTACGTTACAGTGTTACGTTACAGTGTTACGTTACAATGTGACATTACAGTGTTAAGATACAGTGTTACGTTGCAGTGTTAAGATACAGTGTTACGTTACAGTGTTAAGATACAGTGTTACATTACGGTGTTACGTTATAATGTGACCATACAGTGTTACGTTACATTGTTACATTAAGGTTTTACGTTACGTGTTACTTCACGGTGTTATGTTAAAGTGTTACATTACAGTGTTACGTTACTGTGTTACATTACGGTTTTGCGCTACATTGTTACATTACGGTTTTACATTACAGTGTTACATTACAGTGTTACTATACATTGTTGCATTACGGTTTTACATTACATTGTTACATTGCATTGTTACATTAAGGTTTTACATTACAGTGTTACATTACATTGTTACATTAAGGTTTTACATTACAGTGTTACATTGCATTGTTACATTAAGGTTTTACATTACAGTGTTACATTACATTGTTACATTAAGGTTTTACATTACGGTGTTACTTCACGGTGTTATGTTAAAGTGTTTGTTAGAAGAAAAACTTATTTACTCTTAATCAAGTACTGTTTCACAGTTATATTATTAATCATATAATGTGTAAAGGCTTGTGGCTTCTCATGTGACCTCCTCTCCTGTTAAAACATGCGTCTGCTTTAACAGTGACCTTCTGGTAGTCTTGAGATGTGGATGCTTCCATGTCTCTGTGTGAAGAACGTGGTGTTCCTTGTTATCATGACCATGCCGATGTAAGCCAGTCTGAAGACGTCATGAGAGCTTCTGTGATTGTTTTATTACTGTATTTAAGAGGTAACTCTCTGCTCACTCATGGAGCAGTCCAGGATACGCAATTGACATATCATGTTGTGATTCTGACTCTGTTCCTTCTTCGAAGAATAAATGTCCTGATCAATGATTTTACCTCAAGGTGTCGAGTAAATTTTTCTAACAGTGTTACATTCCGGTGTTACGATACTGTGTTACTTTACGGTGTTGCGTTACAGTGTTACATTACAATGTTGCATTGCAATGATAGTAAAAGCTGGAATCCTTGTGTTTCCTCCAACAGGAAAGCCAGGAAGCACAGCAGTGTGTCGATGCCGCCGGGCCCCGACGCCGGTAAGACTGGGAGCGTTCAGAAAGCCGGCTGGAGTCAGAAGTACAGCCGCTGCCTGCAGCACAAAGTCCTGCAGGCCAGCGTCTTCACCCTGGTGGCCACCATGGCTCTCTGGTGAGGCCGGCTGTCACTTCCTGTCTATACATAGAAATAATATGTAACATTGAGAAAGATTAATAACAATTGAACTAAATGATGCTGTGTGTGTTTGTGTGCAGTGTCATCTCTATAACCGCTCTGTACTTATTCAATTTGAGAGAGAAAGACATTGAAGACAACAGGTAAGAGAATAAGCCTTTTATTTTTTACTGTAAAGGAAACTACGTCCTGCGATCTGTGAAAATATCTTTCAGCGTGTTTAGTCGCTGCCTCAAAATTTCCTGTGATATTTATGGGGTTGCCATAAGTACCAATAACAATCAAACGTAATTATTTAAACGTAATTTGTGTTCTGTGTGGGGTTGTTTTTGTGTGCTAGCAGCAGTGTGGGTCCTCTGCAGAGCACCGCCTGGAGCAGCACAGGTAACCTACACGCTGTTTACGCTCACTTTAATGAACAATAATGACCATCAGGATGCTGTTCACATGGAGGATCAGGCCAGCCAGGGTCCAAAGTAATGTCAGATAATGTAGAGATAACTACTGACTGTTTGTTATTTCACACGCGGACGTTCATTTGTGTTCACGCTGCCAACACTGAAACTTAGAGGCACCGGAGTTAAATGGAGTATTTGTATTTGTTTCACACGATCCAAATCCTCACATATGTTGGCCGCAATGCTAATTTAAAAAGTAGATGAATAGAATGTTTAAACAGCTAACTCCCACTTCCCTGGACCAGTCACCCCCACCAGCCCACCGGGCCCCTGGCCCCCAGACGTGGACTTCTGCGACCTGCTGTACTGTGAACGGGTGTACTGCTGCGAGCCACCTGCAGGGGGCAGCACCGACTCCAACGTCACCGCCACCCAATCAGCTGGAGAAGAATCGTCTGTTCTGAAGGGTAACGACAGCTTCCTTCGTCCATAACGTAGACATGAATGGAAGCAAAGGAAATTCAATTTGGTTATTTTAAATCAACAGTTGTAAAAAATCATAACTTTGCTCATCCTTGCATCCTTGGACTCAGACTTTTTGTTGCCAAAGTATCAAAAATACAATAAATTTCTTGAAAACAACATTAGTGAACGCTACTGGTGTTAGAATTGGGACAATGAAATGAGTCAAAATAAACGTCAATGTATGCAGGAATACTGTAAATAGATATTAACAGATCTATAATCTGTCAGTACCGTGACGCTAAAATCGTTGGTGTGTTTGTGTTCCTGCAGAAAGAGAAAAAGAACGACTTAATAACAAGCTGAAAAACGCCCGAGACTGTGAGTGTTCTCTTTCAACATTTAATAAAACATTTACACACAATGTGACGTTTCTCAAATAGCGATCTTCCTCAGGGACGAACACCACCATCCATTCCTTCAGGATCAAAGAGAACCAGCAGCTGATTGACAGTAAATACTGCCTGAGAGACGGGTGTGGGTAAGAAATACACCTTAACTACAGTAGTACCTGTGTGGGTAAGAAATACACCATAACTACAGTAGTACCTGTGTGGGTAAGAAATACACCATAACTACAGTAGTACCTGCATGTTAAGAAATACACCTTAACTAATAGTTAATAACATAATAGTTATGTAGTTAGCTCCTTATTTAGTTAGTTATGTAGTTAGCTCCTTATTTAGTTAGTTAGCTCCTTATTAAGTTAGTCAGCTCCTTATTAAGTTAGTTAGTTGGTTAGTTTTTGTGTTGGTTGGTTGGTTGGTTGGTTGGTTGGTTAGTTAGTCAGTTAGTTAGTTAGTTAGTTAGTTAGTTAGTTAGTTAGTTGGTTGGTTGGTTGGTTGGTTAGTTAGTTAGTTAGTTAGTTAGTTGGTTGGTTGGTTGGTTGGTTGGTTAGTTAGTTAGTTAGTTAGTTAGTTGGTTGGTTGGTTGGTTGGTTGGTTGGTTAGTTAGTTAGTTAGTTAGTTAGTTAGTTGGTTGGTTGGTTGGTTGGTTGGTTGGTTAGTTAGTTAGTTAGTTAGTTAGTTAGTTAGTTGGTTGGTTGGTTGGTTAGTTAGTTAGTTAGTTAGTTAGTTAGTTGGTTGGTTGGTTGGTTGGTTGGTTAGTTAGTTAGTTAGTTAGTTAGTTAGTTAGTTAGTTGGTTGGTTGGTTGGTTGGTTGGTTGGTTGGTTGGTTGGTTGGTTGGTTAATAACTTGTGTAAATGGTGAGCTGGTTCATGTCCCCTGTGGTTCCTTCAGACCAGGTAGATACACCTACAGAGTTCCTGTCAGCCCGTTTGTGCCGGTCAACATGAGAGTCACCCTGCTCATGAAGTAAGTATAAATATTAACAATAGCTAGTCTAGAAAACAGAAATTTAGACCACAATATGATGATATATTAGATTGTATATATTGTGTCCAACATGTGTCCGACTGCAACTGTTAATTGTTTAATTAATCATAACTTTGCTAATGTTTGCATCCATCGACTCACTTTTTTTTGCGAAAGTGCAAATACAAACTACCACAAATACAATTCAATTGCTCACATAGGGTTATGGTTATACATGTTGTACATCAGATTATGAATATATATATATATATATATATATATATATATATATATATATATATATATATATATATATATATATATATATATATATACATATATACATATATGTATATATATATATATATTGGGGTATATGTATATATATATATATATATATATATATTCATACTGTACGTGTGTGTTTCTGTGCAGTTCCACAGAGCTGCTGGTGGTGTATCTGTGCAGCCTGGATGAGTCGGCCTCCTGCTCCGCTCTGCTGGAGATGAACACGGTCTCTGGGAGCCGATACCCATCAAACACTCAGGTGAAGCTCATTGGTCAACGTGAGCTGTTGATTGGTTGATTCATTGATTACATTCTGAGCTTTCACAGCTTTTTTCATGTATTTTATTTTGTCAGTTTATTACCTTTGTACCTTGTTTCTGATCCTACTGACGAGGAAGCTTATCACATTAAAGCTCTCAGTAACTCTCAGTAAAAGTTTAAAGCACTGATTTAAAATAATAATAACTGAACGTTTATCCAGATATGTGGAGCATAAAAACAGAACGCTGCTTCTCCAGGTTTAGTTTGCATTTGAGAAGTTTAAGAAAAAGGTGATTTTAATCACTATCTATAACATATGGTATAAAAACAAGGTTTCAACCCACACTTGTATGTGTTTTATGAACAATTAAATGAATATGTTCTGCCTGTAAGGGAGCAGCACATCAGTGCCTGTGATGGAAAATTATTTGTGTACTTGCTTGGATCGACTTCCGTGAGCACAAGTTGGTTTTGGGGTCACTGAGGCTCCGGTCCACTAACTCAGTTACATCCCAGTGAATAATGCAGCGTGGGATAAACACGGATGAATAATGGACGCGTGGACAACGGCGTGCTAATCACTGCTCCTCTGACATTAGTCCCACAGGATGTTATGTGCACCAAAAGATCCAAATAAACAATAATAAACAGGTTCATTCAACATGAAAATATTCTTTAGCTGTTTTATAACATTCATTCAGGATTTTCTGGAAATGAAATAGTGTTTTAAATCCAAAGATGACATAAAATATCGATGTGACATGTTTTTTTAATTGAAAACGGAGTAAACATGGAGTGTGTGTGTGTTTGTCTGTGTGTGTTTCTGCAGGGAGAACATGAATGGCCTCTTCACGTCGCTCGTCTTCATCACAGCTCCTATCACTTTCGCTCCACAGTGGCCGTAAGAAACGGAGCTTTTTATCTGTATTTCCTGTCCTCCTTTCACGAAGCACAAGACCCCTTTTATTATTACTTTTTGTTTTATTATTATTATTTTATTATTAGAATCAGAATGCCATGTATGTTTTCACATACAAGGAATTTGTCCAAGAGGTGCATACAATTTAACATTTAACAATAAACATTTAACAATAAACAGAGTGCAATAATGTAGAGCATGAATATTTACGATTAACAGATCTATGATGGCATATTAACACTATTGCAGGTAAAAAAAAAAACTATAAATTACGGTGGCGAGTGGAAGGTAACCATCTGAGAAAAAACTTTCAAATAAGTCATACAAATTTACGAGAAGAAAAGCTTAAAAACAGACGCGACTACGTCTGCAGTGGATGAATCACATTTTACTTCAGATTTGGGTTCATCAATCAGGAAATCCTCCATATTATCATCGGCATCTGGACTCTGAAGAGACGTTGCTCATGAATCGGGACAAATCAGAAGAAAACCACTTACTCGTTTTGAGTTTTTCTCGTTAAATTTTAAATCAGAAGTTTTGCCCTCTGTTATTTATTTATGTAGTATAGACGAGTAAATATAGTGAATCTTACAAGTATTGTGTGTATCATAGCCTGACTTTTTCTTCCACCGCTAAAACTAGTCCCCAATAAATATATAAGTATTTAATATGTATCTGCAGACACTCAGCAGCCTTCATCTTGAAGTATTTACTGTATTAATGTACGTAGTAAAAAGTGCTTCTGCATGTCTCTCCTCTCAGGGTCAAGCTAACTGCAGTACCGACCACCACTACGCGGGGGCGCTGTTCACCGACTACCACTTCCACTTCTATAGACGCTGCACGGACGCTTGAAGACAAACAACAACAGGATATTAACATATTAAGTGCAAATATTTGAAATCTTTGCTGTTCTCACGCAAAGAAGAAAATCGTCAGCTTTTATGTTTTTTAAACCTGCAAATTAAACTTTATCGTGATACTCGTCACTTTTGCTGATAGATTGTTCTGCGAAATTGTAATTTGTTTTCAGATCAGAAAACACATTATCTCCTTTTATGTTCTTTATTTCCTCTTTTATTCTCTTTTCTTTTCCTCTTTCTGAGAAAGTGTTTAAATATACTACATCCATATGTTTATGTATATTCATATTTATATATTCACTTCATTAACATCCCCTTCAATGAGATGTCACTGGTCAGACCTTAAATTCACGATGACGTTGGCTTCATTTTCTCCTTAATTAAAACAATAATTCCAAACCTGAATTTCCTTTATTTTTCTGACTTTTCTCAAATCTTGTTTTTTGTGAGTTTAACTTCCTGTCCAAGCAGACCAGGGGAGCATGAGCGTTGTGTTCAGTCGACATGCAAACTGTGACGAGGCGTTGCTCAGCTTGAAAAGTGCCGCGAATGAATTAGTTTGCTGTTCAGTGTTTTAGTTATTCTTATTGATAAAGTGTGTTTACTGTAAAGTACCGATCTCTGCTGGAACAAGATTTACATTCATGTGGAAGAAATCTGGGATTATTTCCAAATCCTAACCAAGAATTCTGAAGAAAAGATTGTGTGTTCGTACTTCAACTGTTTATTTGTAATTTTGTCTTAAACAACAAAACCCTGAGGTTTTGTTTGACTTTAATTTGACTTTAATTTTACAAGATGTTAAAGTTACTTATTAAAAGAAAAAATGTACGTCGTCATTTCTAAAGTGTGAAACTGGTATTTAATTCAATAATGAATCTTTTCTATGAACAAGACTGAATCCTGAATGCTCTTCGTTATGTGAAATGAAAACTAATAAACATTGAGGAAAATAAATATCATTGCATCTTTCTTGACTAAAAATCGTCAATGTGGGACCTTATGGAGACTTTAGGACTTTTTAAGTGAGACGGTTGTTTTTTCTTTCCGCTGTAGAGAGACACACACACAAACACACACACAAACACACACACAACACACACTCACAAACACACTGATGACTAATTCAGGTGGAGGAGGTGCAGCAGCAGAAACAGACTAATTGGGTGTCAGAGACGAACGTCTCCGCTGCAGAGAGGAAACACAGCAACGCTGAGCCATGGAGAACGCTGTGAGTAGAAACCTGTTTCATATATATTAAAATGTATATATTATATATATATGAATTAATCATTTTTATATACTGACATCTAATTTTATGAATCAGAAGTTTTCTCTGCAGAAAGCAATTGATATTTGATTATGAAATTTGCAGATTCATACAAGATATCAAACACACGATGCTGTTAACCGAGTTTAATGACATTTAAAGTTTGTGTTTTATTCTATTAAAAAATAAAGTCTTTATTTTCCATTCATGTTTGTCATTTTGTAAAATATTCAACAAGTGTTTTAGTCGCCTTGCAGTTGCAGAAGTTTGTGAATGTCTTAAATTGTTCATCTTA
>NC_136608.1:17901783-17939283 GCF_910589615.1 Taurulus bubalis | reverse complement strand
ACTGTGAAAATAGTCCCGTATTCAAAACCTTACTGAAGTAAAAGTGTTCTAAGTTTTCATCTTGTCGTTAAATATGTTTCTGTCAAAATGCAAATAAATCTACTGAATTGTATTTGCTTGCTTTCTATTAATAAGAAAAACATGCATACATATACAGTCCTTTCTGGAGCTTTTGATCACATCCTGCACTATTGTTTGGCACAAAACACAATTTAAATCAAACATCATGCACTGCACCGACTCGTTTAATAACATTTGCAATACAATTAAATATATTAGAATTTGTTTTACATCTCTAATAAAATAATAATACATTATTTTGTGTTTCCTTTTAAGGCACAATCAAAACAGTCCACGTCATATTCCAGAGAAGACATTTCAGAAACATGAAACAACCGAGCGAGAAATAACAATAGTATATATTATATATATGTAAATATACACAAAATAAATATTACATTTACAAATGTATGTAGAGCAAATTTATTATAAATAATTATTTAGACATTTGTGTTTAATTCAAAAAGAATTAAATGACTATTCCCCTATTTTCTTGACGTAGTTCATAAAAGGACCGAAAGACAATCTGCGCAGACGGCAGCAGCGTGTTGAACGCAGCATTACGTTTTTACGTCACGACGTCATTACGTCACGACGCCACCGCCCCGCCCCAGCTCTTCTTCTTGTGTGCGCGCACGGCTTCATCCCCGAGTCACAGACATCATGGTGAGTTTTTACATGAATTTTCTCTTTTAACCCGGCAGAAGCGGTGCACAGGACAGTTCCTCTGCTTTATGAGCGGATGAACTCCCGCAGAGGACATTCATAACTTTACTAGACCGTCTGCGTCGCGTGCTAAGAGCCCGTTTAGCTTCCTGTTGGCTCGCGCGGCCACACCGGGGAGCGAGCACGTGGATGCGGTCCGCCGCTAACGGCCGAGCTAAACTGCGTCACAGCGGATTTATATCACGCGGATAACCCGTCGGGTTCGTCTCAGACAGTAGAACCTCTAAGGTTCTGCCGGAGGGTTCTGTTCGTAAAGACTTCGGGTTCTTGTTATTCTCGCGTGAGCCCGTTAGCTTCCGGTTAGCTCGTCGGTCTTTGTGGCTGGAAGCTTCTAGCGGGTTCTGGATGAAGGGGGGGATGCTGCGTTCAGGGGCGCTAGGAATAGATAGTGACAACGCCTAAATCGCGTTCCTTTATCAATTTATTTTTGCGTCACCTTAATTATAATTAACACATTTTCCTCGGAGGGCTTTACAATCTGTATACATACGTCATCCTCTGACCTTTGACCCTCACACAGGAACAACTCCCCCAAAACTACGTTAAAGCTGAAAAATACAATAAATAAGAACAGAGTTACAGCATTCAACGCATATGACTCATATGAATTATTCATGAGTATTATCGTGATGGAAAAGATCCAGCTACCAACAATTATAATGAAAGCAGGTTTGGTATTTGCAAAGCAACTAATAATGATGATGATAATAGCAGGAGGTGTCAGGCAGGACCAGGTCCAGATGGAACCGGATCAGATAGGAGCAGGTCCAGATGGAACCGGATCAGATAGGAGCAGGTCCAGATGGAACCGGATCAGATAGGAGCAGGTCCAGATGGAACCTGTAAGGAGAGAAAGCACACAGACTCTGAGGAAGAAGTCGAGTTATTAATGTGCATTGATGGGACATGAATTCATACAAGAGGAGCGAGAGGAGAGGCGCTCAGTGTATCCCAAGATGGCCGCCAGCAGTCTCGGCCTACAGCAGCATGTCTGTTTCTACAGTAGACGGTTCTGTCTGTCCTGAGGGAAGCATAACGTAGTAAAATATACATTAAGGCTGCAACTAACGACTATTTAATATCGATTACTCTGCCTGCTGTTTGTTCGTCTATAAAATGTCAGAAGTAGTCAAAAATGTCCAACTCAGTTCCCCAAATTCTCTGTAAATGTTGTTTTTTTTTAACATCACAGAAAACTAAAATATTCAGTTTAATATGATTATAAAGCTGAAAAAGAAAAGTGTCAATAATAATAATATGAATGTCACATAAGTGTAAAGGTTTCAGGGTGAAAGCTTTAAGGCAGCAGATGAGTTATTAATGATTTATTCCAGCGTCGCTCCTCTGGAGGTGAGCGTTATGTTTTAGTGTGTGTGTGACGTTATTGATTGATCGGTTGGTTGCAGGCGTCCTTATCAATGGCACCGATGAACATCTTCCGTCAAGGAGCGGATGAAGAAAAAGCTGAGACGGCCCGCATGGTGAGTTTGTTTTGTTTGATCTTGCTCTCCGCTCATTCATTACTTCATAGCTTGAAGAGGAAGACGAACATCCATGTTTTCTCTCCTCAGTCGTCCTTCATCGGCGCGATCGCCATCGGGGATCTGGTGAAGAGCACTCTGGGCCCGAAGGGAATGGTGGGTCCTGTCATCACGAGAGATATGATTATTGTTTTCATTTCACACGTTTGTTACTTTAGAGCATTAATGAACTGTAGAAAAATATAAAAGAAACGGCCGTAAATTCCTTTTTTTGTTTAGTTTTTTGGTGCACAACAATAAACGTAATGAGATCAAAGTAATAGAAAAGTCACAAATCTTTAATGGGAAACTTGACGCTAAGTTGCATGCTATATTTATGTGTAATATGTTTATGTATTCTGCCTCCAGGACAAGATCCTGCTCGGTGGAGGGAAAGGCGGCTTGGTGACGGTGACCAATGACGGAGCGACCATCCTGAAGTCCATCGGGGTCGACAACCCGGCCGCCAAGGTTCTGGTTGGTGAGTGAAGCTGCAGAGCGTCTGCTGGTCAGCCCGGTTCAACTGGTTCAACTGGTCCAACACGCGCTGGACCAGTTGACCAATTGTGACGTTTTGAACTTTCCTGCACAATTTTTCTATTTAAAATACTACCATTTTTGTATAATTTCTCCATATTTTTCGTGTTTTGCAACAACGGAATGTGTGAAAATGTTGATAAATTATCGAATAACTTTTAAATACGTAAAGGTTGTCGTGAAGCTTCAAAGTACAATATTTTTCAGGGTCCTTACGCTCATGGAAAACCTGAAAAAGTCCTTGAAAAATTTTTAAAAAAAAAGTTTAGTAAATGTGTTATATTCATGTGTTCATGTCGTTCATTTACGCTGAGTTTGAAATAATGAATATGCTTTTAAAAGAGACTCAAAATATAAGCAGGCATACATACAGGCATCTATATAAATGTTTATTCTTTTAATCAAACTATTGTCTCATTTAAGGTTTACTGTATGCTTTGTGTTCTCATTGTTAGTTTAAACAAGTTAGTTTACTACATTTACTCACTTTTTACTGGTTACACCCAGATTTCACTAAACGTTTGGTCAGAATGTGTATTAACATTGAATAGGATGATGATGATGATTCCCGTCCTGTCTGCAGACATGTCGAAGGTCCAGGACGACGAGGTCGGCGACGGGACGACCTCGGTCACGGTGCTCGCCGCCGAGCTGCTGCGGGTAAAATGATCAAAGTTCTCCGTGTTTGTTTTTACCGTTGTCGTCACGTGACTCACCGCCGCTCTGTGAACAGGAAGCAGAGCTGCTGATCGCCAAGAAGATCCACCCGCAGACCATCATCGCCGGCTGGAGGAAAGCGACGCAGACGGCCCGGGACGCCCTGAGGGAGGCGGCCGTGGACCACAGGTGGGCGGGGCCGATCGGGTTATTGATCTCACCGAACAGAGACATTTACACAATGTGCTCTTCTTTTGTTGCTTTAAATTCAGATTTTAACTAATATGAAGTGTTTCAAACTTTTCTTTATTCTTTGAATCTCTAGTTTTTGTCATTAACACATAGATTTATAATCAATCACTCATAATCTATAAAACAAGCCGAATATTACGACTCGACAAAAACTAAACCTCTCATTCAGAAATTAAAAATAAAATAAAATCGACCGTCTGAGAATCATCTGATTTATTTTGGCTTTAACGTTTCAGACGGAAGAAAATATCCAATAATTTAATAGAAAATACTTTTTACTAGTTTCTCACTAAATAATTAAGGTTGATTTTATAAAGAAGACAAGATTTGAACTATATTTGTAAATTAAATCCATCAATAAATTGGAGGAAAAACAGTGAAGCAATAATAAAATCGGCATTTAAACATTTTATTATGAACGAATATTCCGACGGTTTGTTTTTACAGCAGAGATGAAAACCATCGTTCAGATTAAAAAGACCCGATGTTGAAGTGATGGCTCTTTTATTGTGGAAGTCCTTCGCTGCAGCTGTTTCGTGGTTAATACTTTGCGGTGGCGCTGTGCTCTCTCCTCGCAGCAACGACCCGGCCCGCTTCCTGGAGGACCTGCTGAACATCGCCCGCACCACGCTGTCCTCCAAGCTGCTCACGCACCACAAGGCGCACTTCTCCCAGCTGGCCGTGGACGCCGTCATGAGGCTGAAGGGCTCCGGCAACCTGGAGGCCATCCACATCATCAAGAAGCTGGGCGGCAGCCTCACCGACTCCTACCTGGACGAAGGTGAGGGGAAGGAGGGCTCTGATTGGCCGCGTGGCCTTCAGGAGGGCTCTGATTGGCCGCGTGGCCTTCAGGAGGGCTCTGATTGGCCGCGTGGCCTTCAGGAGGGCTCTGATTGGCCGCGTGGCCTTCAGGAGGGCTCTGATTGGCCGCGTGGCCTTCAGGAGGGCTCTGATTGGCCGCGTGGCCTTCAGGAGGGCTCTGATTGGCCGCGTGGCCTTCAGGAGGGCTCTGATTGGCTGCGGTGACGTTAACGTGCCCTCTGCTTCGTCTGCAGGTTTCCTGCTCGACAAGAAGATCGGAGTGAACCAACCGAAGAGACTCGAGAACGTGAAGATCCTCATCGCCAACACGGGGATGGACACCGACAAGATCAAGGTACAGACGCACACAGAGACAGACACACACTACATTGGGCCACAATGCTGTAAAAAAATTAAAGTTTGTTGAGATTTTAAATGCGTCAAACACCTGTGATTCTATGCATGCTCGGTTCTTATTGTGTGTGTGTGTGTGTGTGTGTGTGTGTGTGTGTGTGTGTGTGTGTGTGTGTGTGTGTGTGTGTGTGTGTGTGTGTGTGTGTGTGTGTGTGTGTGTGTGTGTGTGTGTGTCTCAGATCTTTGGCTCTCGGGTTCGCGTCGACTCGACAGCGAAGGTCGCAGAGATTGAAATGGCGGAGAAAGAGAAGATGAAGGAGAAGGTCGACCGGATCCTGAAACACGGAATCAACTGCTTCATCAACAGGTACATGGACACACATGCACAGTAGCGTGTGTGTTGCATGTTTTTAACTCGTCATAATCGATGATGTCATCGCGTCTCCTTCACAGACAGCTGATCTACAACTACCCGGAGCAGCTGTTTGCTCAGGCCGGCGTCATGGCCATCGAGCACGCCGACTTCGCCGGAGTGGAGCGCCTCGCTCTGGTCACTGGTACGCACACAGACACACAACACACACACACACACACACACACACACACAGCGTTTAAACTGACGCCGGGCTCTTGAACTGTCCCCAGGAGGAGAGATCAGCTCCACCTTCGACCATCCAGAGATGGTGAAGCTGGGTCACTGCAAGCTGATCGAGGAGGTGATGATCGGAGAGGACACACTCCTCCACTTCTCTGGGGTCGCCATGGGTACGCGCGCACACACACACACACACACACACACACACACACCCACCCCGTTATTGATCCTGGTCAGTTCTGACCCGCCTCACAGTTCAATGTGAACAGTCACAGTAAATCAAGGTTCTCCTCCAGTATCCAGTAGACCGCTAACGGAGAACCAACAGGAGGAGAGCTAGTAACGTTAGCAGCACTGCTAACGGAGAACCAACAGGAGGAGAGCTAGTAACGTTAGCAGCACTGCTAACGGAGAACCAACAGGAGGAGAGCTAGTAACGTTAGCAGCACCGCTAACGGAGAACCAGCAGGAGGAGAGCTAGTAACGTTAGCAGCACCGCTAACGGAGAACCAGCAGGAGGAGAGCTAGTAACGTTAGCAGCACCGCTAATGGAGAACCAGCAGGAGGAGAGCTAGTAACGTTAGCAGCACTGCTAACGGAGAACCAACAGGAGGAGAGCTAGTAACGTTAGCAGCACTGCTAACGGAGAACCAACAGGAGGAGAGCTAGTAACGTTAGCAGCACCGCTAACGGAGAACCAGCAGGAGGAGAGCTAGTAACGTTAGCAGCACCGCTAACGGAGAACCAGCAGGAGGAGAGCTAGTAACGTTAGCAGCACCGCTAATGGAGAACCAGCAGGAGGAGAGCTACTAACGTTAGCAGCACTGCTAACGGAGAACCAAAAGGAGGAGAGCTAGTAACGTTAGCAGCACTGCTAACGGAGAACCAACAGGAGGAGAGCTAGTAACGTTAGCAGCACCGCTAACGGAGAACCAGCAGGAGGAGAGCTAGTAACGTTAGCAGCACCGCTAATGGAGAACCAGCAGGAGGAGAGCTAGTAACGTTAGCAGCACCGCTAATGGAGAACCAGCAGGAGGAGAGCTAGTAACGTTAGCAGCACTGCTAACGGAGAACCAACAGGAGGAGAGCTAGTAACGTTTGCAGCACCGCTAATGGAGAACCAGCAGGAGGAGAGCTAGTAACGTTAGCAGCACCGCTAATGGAGAACCAGCAGGAGGAGAGCTAGTAACGTCTGCTGCCAGCTGCTTTAAATAAACAATAAGGATCAACTAGCATCAATACCACAACAGTTGTATCATCCGTTGCGTGTCCGCGTCGTCCTGCGCCCCGTATGGGGCTCTGGGTTTGACCTCTGACCCCTCCCCTCAGGTGAGGCCTGCACCGTCGTCCTGCGAGGAGCGACTCAGCAGATTCTGGACGAGGCGGAGCGCTCGCTGCACGACGCTCTGTGTGTTCTGTCTCAGACTGTGAAGGAGCCGCGCACCGTCTACGGAGGAGGTACACACACACACACACACACACACACACAGTGGGTATGGGGGTGATGCGTAACGTGTGACCCTGAACGCCTCGTCTCCGTCAGGCTGCTCCGAGATGCTGATGGCCAAGGTGGTGACTGATCTGGCCAATCGGACGCCAGGAAAGGAGGCGGTCGCCATGGAGTCGTTCGCCAAGGCTCTGAGGATGGTACGTCTACTTCCTGCTTCACGGGTCATGTGACGTCAAAGATTGCATTCCTCCCGTTCTTCTAGTTGGTTGCTTTTTAAAAAGGTTTTTCAAACGTTCTCACGGGTCTTAAACTATTTCTTTCTTCCTCTCCTCCAGCTGCCGACCATCATTGCCGACAACGCCGGCTACGACAGCGCCGACCTGGTGGCTCAACTCAGAGCTGCACACCAGGAGAACAAGACCAGCTATGGACTGAGTGAGTTATCGCACTGAACCGTCGACACCTGAACGCCTCACGAAAACGCTCTGCTACTTTACGTTCTGATACTTTACGCTAGGGCTGAACGATTAATTGCATTTGCGATAATATCGCGATTTGATAAAACGAGATTTTCTCACCGCAATGTGCGCGATTACAACGTCATCACGTGACGTTGTAAAGAGCGGAGAACTCGACTGCATCAACTTTTCATGCGGCCCGTTAACCTGTTGCGCAATGGCCCCTGGCTCCACGGAGCAGTCAGAAACTGACACAGCTGAGACTTTAGTCTGGAAGAGGAACAGCACGTCGGTGGTTCCACACCACCGACGTGCTGTTCTGGTTTCAAACAAGAAGATGCTGCGCAGCGTCCGGTGACGTGCAGAGCATGCCGCTCCTGCTGCGACTTCACAGGGTAACACTACAAACTTGTTCCAGCACTTAACAAAACACCACAAATCAGCGTATGACAGTTGTGTGGCCAAGATGCAGAGCACCAGTGCGCCAGACAAGCCAAATACCTCAAGACAGGGATCACTGACCGAAATGTTTGAAAGCGTCAATCCATATGAACGTAATTCACAACGACACGGGGAAATCACTCGGGCAATAACCGAGTTCATAGCCAAAGATATGATGCCTCTCAGCCCGGTGACCAAGCCTGGGTCCATGGCATTGATCAAAACGCTTATAAACGGTACAGGATACCACCGTACACATTTCAGTCAGACTGCCATACCGGAGCTGTACAGAACGTGCAAAGAGAAAGTCGCCACGGAGCTTAAAACGGTGAACTGTTTTGCTACCACTACTGATCTGTGGTCAAGCCGCACAGCTGAGCCTTACCAGAGTCTGACAGTCCATTTTATTGACGGAGGTTTCAACCTCGGAGCTCGGATCTCAACGAGGAGAAACACGTCTGCGTCACAACAGACAACGCGTCAGACATGGTGCTGGCTGCACGGCGCAGTGGAGGGGCGAGGCTCCAGTGTTTTGGGCACGGATTACATCTTGCCATTGGTGAATTATTGTGTGTGTGTGTGTGTGTGTGTGTGTGTGTGTGTGTGTGTGTGTGTGTGCGCGCGCGCGCAAAATAGCGAGAGAGATGTGTTGATCAGTAATCAGGAAGCTAAATATATAAATTATGTTGAGTTGTGGAAAGTGGATGGGATTAAATAAATTCATATTTCCTCCCACTCTTTGTTTAATTCTAACAAATAGGCCCAGCCAATGGGAAAGAACATTTGACACTAAATGTATCTAATATTGTGTTGGTCATATTTAAATCATTCATGATGTTTTGTTGGGGAAAAGAGAAGATAAAATAAAAACGTATATTAAATCACAATTGCAATATTGGAGGAGGAAAAATCGCAATTAGATTATTTTCCCAAATCGTTCACTTTACTTTATATTTTGCTACTTTACGTTCTTTACGTTCTGCTACTTTACGTTCTTTACGTTCTGCTACTTTACGTTCTGCTACTTTACGTTCTTTACGTTCTGCTGCTTTACGTTCTGCTACTTTACGTTCTGCTACTTTACGTTCTTTACGTTCTGCTACTTTACGTTCTGCTACTTTACGTTCTGCTACTTTACGTTCTTTACGTTCTGCTGCTTTACGTTCTGCTACTTTACGTTCTGCTGCTTTACGTTCTGCTACTTTACGTTCTTTACGTTCTGCTACTTTACGTTCTTTACGTTCTGCTACTTTACGTTCTGCTACTTTACGTTCTTTACGTTCTGCTACTTTACGTTCTGCTACTTTACGTTCTGCTACTTTACGTTCTTTACGTTCTGCTACTTTACGTTCTGCTACTTTACGTTCTGCTACTTTACGTTCTTTACGTTCTGCTACTTTACGTTCTGCTACTTTACGTTCTGCTACTTTACGTTCTTTACGTTCTGCTACTTTACGTTCTGCTACTTTACGTTCTTTACGTTCTGCTACTTTACGTTCTGCTACTTTACGTTCTGCTACTTTACGTTCTTTACGTTCTGCTACTTTACGTTCTTTACGTTCTGCTACTTTACGTTCTGCTACTTTACGTTCTGCTACTTTACGTTCTGCTACTTTACGTTCTGATACTTTACGTTCTGCTACTTTACGTTCTTTACGTTCTGCTACTTTACGTTCTGCTACTTTACGTTCTTTACGTTCTGCTACTTTACGTTCTGCTACTTTACGTTCTTTACGTTCTGCTACTTTACGTTCTGCTACTTTACGTTCTGCTACTTTACGTTCTGCTACTTTACGTTCTGATACTTTACGTTCTGATACTTTACGTTCTGATACTTTACGTTCTTTACGTTCTGCTACTTTACGTTCTGCTACTTTACGTTCTGCTACTTTACGTTCTGCTACTTTACGTTCTGATACTTTACGTTCTTTACGTTCTGCTACTTTACGTTCTGCTACTTTACGTTCTTTACGTTCTGCTACTTTACGTTCTGCTACTTTACGTTCTTTACGTTCTGCTACTTTACGTTCTGCTACTTTACGTTCTGCTACTTTACGTTCTGATACTTTACGTTCTGCTACTTTACGTTCTTTACGTTCTGCTACTTTACGTTCTGCTACTTTACGTTCTGCTACTTTACGTTCTGCTACTTTACGTTCTGATACTTTACGTTCTGCTACTTTACGTTCTTTACGTTCTGCTACTTTACGTTCTGCTACTTTACGTTCTTTACGTTCTGCTACTTTACGTTCTGCTACTTTACGTTCTTTACGTTCTGCTACTTTACGTTCTTTACGTTCTGCTACTTTACGTTCTTTACGTTCTGCTACTTTACGTTCTGCTACTTTACGTTCTGCTACTTTACGTTCTTTACGTTCTGCTACTTTACGTTCTTTACGTTCTGCTACTTTACGTTCTGCTACTTTACGTTCTTTACGTTCTGCTACTTTACGTTCTGCTACTTTACGTTCTGCTACTTTACGTTCTTTACGTTCTGCTACTTTACGTTCTTTACGTTCTGCTACTTTACGTTCTTTACGTTCTGCTACTTTACGTTCTGCTACTTTACGTTCTTTACGTTCTGCTACTTTACGTTCTGCTACTTTACGTTCTTTACGTTCTGCTACTTTACGTTCTGCTACTTTACGTTCTTTACGTTCTGCTACTTTACGTTCTGCTACTTTACGTTCTGCTACTTTACGTTCTTTACGTTCTGCTACTTTACGTTCTGCTACTTTACGTTCTGCTACTTTACGTTCTGCTACTTTACGTTCTGCTACTTTACGTTCTTTACGTTCTGCTACTTTATGTTCTGCTACTTTACGTTCTTTACGTTCTGCTACTTTACGTTCTGCTACTTTATATTCTGCTACTTTATGTTCTGCTACTTTACGTTCTGCTACTTTACGTTCTGCTACTTTATATTCTGCTACTTTATGTTCTGCTACTTTACGCTCTTTATATTCTGCTACTTTACGTTCTTTATATTCTGCTTTTTTACGCTCTGCTACTTTACATTATTTACATTCTGCTACTTTACATTATTTACATTCTGCTACTTTACGTCACTGATGTTTTAAAGTCATCACATTGCTGCGAAAGGCAGATAATTCAATTTTAACGTCATTTTAAATAAAGTGGACTTTAAATGGTTGATTTGTTCGTTTCGGACCAACGTTGACGAGCCCGTTGGTTTGTTCCCTCAGACATGTCTGAAGGCGTGGTGGGCAACATGGCGGAGCTGGGCATCACGGAGTCCTTCCAGGTGAAGCGGCAGGTGCTGCTGAGCGCCTCCGAGGCCGCGGAGATGATCCTGAGAGTCGACAACATCATCAAAGCTGCTCCCAGGTCGGTTCTTCACCGGTTCTGTTCTCCGGTTCTCTCTTCTATGACCTCTTTTTTTATTTACTGTTGTTGTTTGTGTCTGCAGGAAGAGGGTTCCTGACCACCACCCCTGTTAGAGGAAGAGGAGGATGAAGATGACAAAGGACCCTCTTGTTATTTATCTCCTCTGTAGTTAAAACCTGAAACGCTCCGTGTGTTCTCTGTGAAACGCTCAGAACGTCCTCGTTTGTTTTGTTTACTGAAAATAAAAGAACCAACTTGTTTGTTTCCTTTGAGTTTCATGACTGAACGGTTCGTTTGGAGATGAATTCTCTCTGCTTCACTTCCTGCCGCGTCCTGATTGGTTGTTTGCAGCGTTCACATTGTGAGGATTTAAGTCCTGAAACGACTTTGATGTGGAATAAAAACTAAGATCACGTTGTTTAAATATGAAGCTTTTAGTGTCACGACTCATGTTTAATAAAACATAAATATGTTACATTAAACCACTGCAGCGTTTTTATTTTAACCTGATAATCTACGTTTAATAACCTCCAGACTCAGTTTACTGGAGGAAGTATTCAGATACTACAGAACAAGTACAAATACCACTCAAAATATTCCGTTTTAGTAGAAATACTCATGGAAAAGTAAGAGCACTAATAATACTTAAATTTTAAATAACGCTTTTCTGATCAACAACGCTTTACATATTTTTGTATTTAACCAGGAAGTCCCATTGAGATTAAACATGTATTTTTGGAGGGAGACCTGGCCAAGACAGACGGCAGCAACATCATAACAGTTACAGACAAAACGGAACAAGAAGTTAAAATAAACTAAAAGTTAAGAGACAGTGATGTAACAGTTCATTTAAGAAATTTTCATCAGCATAGAAGAGACAGTCAGCGTCCACCACATTTTGGCCCAGATTATTTATATGAATAGTATATAGAAGTGGACCTGATACTGATCCTGGTGGCACACCTTTACAGACGGTATTAATATCAGAGGATAGGCCCTCATGTCTGATCACTGAGGAGCCAGAGGAGGGGGAGGAGCCAGAGGAGGGTATAGGACCGGGTGATGAGGTCATAGGGTTAGGGTTCTGAACATATTGGAGTTTATTGAGGATTTTGTTGGGAGAACGTAGAAGATGCTGTTATTGAGTCTGGAGGTTTTGAAGGTATGAAGGTTATGAACGTATGGAGGTTATGAAGGTATGAACGTATGGAGGTTATGAAGGTATGGAGGTTATGAAGGTATGAAGGTTATGAACGTATGGAGGTTATGAAGGTATGAACGTATGGAGGTTATGAAGGTATAAAGGTTATGAACGTATGGAGGTTATGAATGTATGGATGAGAAGTGGTGTCAGAAGACAGGAGGAGACGAGCAACACTCCAGATGAAAGGAGGCGATGTGGTTAATAAAACAGTACTAATAACAATAAAGGTACTGATAACAGTAAAAGTACCTGGAACAGTAAAAGTACTAATAACAGTAAAAGTACCTGGAACAGTAAAAGTATGTGAGTATAATGAGTAAAATGTAGTGAAAGTATTTATAAAGTAAAGTGTGACTGTTGTATATTCTTGGATGTCCCTGTTAAAGTACCTTGTACGTTGTACTTAAACACAGTACTTAAATCCAGAAGGATAACCGGTGCATGTCTGAAGCAGCGTTCCCGTTATTTTGTCCACCCCGTGTTGCGTCATCGTTGATGTTTGTCTCACGAGGTCGAGGCGACCGAGTCAACGCGACTGAAAGTACACAAACTCAGCTGATCAGTACTCACGTGTAGTATCGCTGAGGAAATACTCCATGAGAGGTTTAGAGGGAAATAAATACTTCATGTACTAAATACTGTATGAAGATGTGTGACAGAGGCACTAGGTCAACAAAATACTAAATATGTATAAAGAAATACTGAGATTTATAAATATATATATGTATTAAAATACATATATTTAGAAAAAATCTCAGGATTTACGAGATTTAAGCCGGAAATTCACGAGAAAAGACAAAAATGTTTCTCAAAAATTCTAAATACTGAGATTTTTATGTGATTTTGACTTACTCACTTTTCTGGGGCTTTTAACTGCATCTCATGGACTTCCTCGGTGGATGAAAAGCAGTGCGGAAATTCACTAAAATATTGACATATTGTCTGATTTCTATTTTATTTTATTGATCAGATAATGTCTCTGCTGTCACACACACACACACACACACACACACACACACACACACACACACACACACACACACACTCTAATAAGGACTCCTCTCCGTCGGCCGTCACCAGTCTGACGGACTCGCAGACCAACATGTTGAAGCTGCTGCTGCTGCTGCTGCTGTGGACATGGACCAGCTCGGCCATGGTCAGGTAGGAAACACACACCTGTGTGTACAAACACACACACCTGTGTGTACAAATACACACACCTGTGTACAACTACTTTCTGCTTTAGTCGAGTCAGATCATTACAAACATTCACACTCGTGATCCCAAAAGAAACATTCCCACAATTTTTGGATTTTCACTCACAATTGTCTTTTATTCTCAGTTAAAGTTTTGTTTTACTCCAGAAAATGTAAAGTATTCAGAGAAAATTCTCAACTTTTAAAGGAATAGTTAGATATTTTTTGAGTTGGATGAGATGATTGAAGTTGTTTTTACAGTTCAGTTTATAGACAGATTAAATAAACGAGACGTTGATCAGTGAGCTATTGAGGCGCTGGACAGAACCAGGCTAACAGTTTCCCCCTGTTTCCAGTCTTTGTGCTAAGCTAAGCTAACAATCTTCTCATCTCCCGGCAAGGAAGCGAATGAGCGTTTTTCCCAGAATGTTTAACCATCACTTAAAAAACACTACAAGTTAAATCCTCTCCCCCCAGGGTTCCTCTGAAGCGGGTGCGTTCGGTTCGCTCACAGCTGCGAGGCGACGGCGTGCTGGAGGAGTTCCTGAAGGAACACCGCCCCGACATGTTCAACCGGCGCTACGCCCAGTGCTTCCCCCTCGGCACGCAGTCACTGCGGCTCGGACGCTCCAGCGAGAAGATCTACAACTTCATGGACGTAAGCATTCTCTCTCCTGACCACCAGGGGGCGACTCCTCTGGTTGTATAGAAGTCTATGCTTCATGTGTTAAAGCTGCATTCTCTCTCCTGACCACCAGGGGGCGACTCCTCTGGTTCTATAGAAGTCTATGCTTCATGTGATGAAGCTGCATTCGCTCTCCTGACCACCAGGGGGCGACTCCTCTGGTTGTTTAGAAGTCTATTGAATCCATTCAGCTCAGAGTCACATTGTGTGTCTGTTGTGTGTCAGGCTCAGTATTACGGTGAAATCTCTTTGGGGACTCCGGCGCAGAACTTCTCTGTGGTTTTCGACACCGGCTCTTCCGACCTCTGGGTGCCGTCGACCTACTGCGTCAGCCAAGCCTGTGGTACTACACAACTCTACACAACCCTACACAACTCTACACTACTATACACAACCCTACACAACTCTACACAACTCTACACAATCCTATACTACTTTGCACAACTCTACACAACCCTACACTACTATACACAACTCTACACAACCCTACACTACTATACACTACTATACACAACCCTACACAACTCTACACAACTCTACACAATCCTACACTACTATACACAACTCTACAAAACCCTACACTACTATACACTACTATACACAACCCTACACAACTCTACACAACTCTACACAACCCTACACTACTATACACAACTCTACAAAACCCTACACTACTATACACTACTATACACAACCCTACACAACTCTACACAACTCTACACAATCCTACACTACTATACACAACCCTACACTACTATACACAACTCTACACAACCCTACACAACTCTACACTACTATACACAACCCTACACAACTCTACACAACTCTACACAATCCTATACTACTTTACACAACTCTACACAACCCTACACAACTCTACACTACTATACACAACCCTACACAACCATACACAACTCTACACTAGTCTACATAACACTACACAACTCCACACTACTCTACACAACCCTACACTACTATACACAACTCTACACTACTCTACATAACACTACACAACTCTACACTACTATACACAACTCTACACAACCCTACACTACTATACACAACTCTACACTACTCTACACAACCCTACACTACTATACACAACTCTACACTACTCTACACAACCCTACACAACTATACACTACTCTACACAACCCTACACTACTATACACAAGTCTACACAACCCTACACAACCTTACACAACTCTACACTACTATACACAACTCTACACTACTCTACACAACCCTACACAACCTTACACAACCTTACACAACTCTACACTACTATACACAACTCTACACAACCCTACACAACTCTACACTACTCCACACAACTCTACACAACCCTACACAACCCTACACAACTCTACACAACCCTACACAACCCTACACAACTCTACACAACCATACACAACCCTACACAACTCTACACTACTCTACACAACCCTACACAACTCTACACTACTCTACACTACTCCACACAACTCTACACAACCCTACACAACCCTACACAACTCTACACAGGCTTACACAACTCTACATAACCCTACACAACCCTACACAACTCTACACAACCCTACACAACTCTACATAACACTACACAACCCTACACAACACTACACAACTCTACACAACTCTACACTACTCTACATAACACTACACAACCCTACACAACACTACACAACCCTACACAAATCTACACAAGCTTACACAACTCTACATAACCCTACACAACCCTACACAACTCTACACAACCATACATAACTCTACACAACCTTACACTACTCTACACAACTATACACAACTCTACACAACCTTACACAACCCTACACAACTCTACACTACTATACACTACTCTACACAACTCTACACTACTCTACACAACTCTACACTACTCTACACTACTATACACTACTCTACACAACCCTACACTACTCTACACAACTCTACACTACTCTACACTACTATACACTACTCTACACAACTCTACACTACTCTACACTACTCTACACAACTCTACACTACTCTACACTACTATACACTACTCTACACAACCCTACACTACTATACACTACTCTACACAACCCTACACTACTCTACACAACTCTACACTACTCTACACTACTATACACTACTCTACACAACTCTACACTACTCTACACAACTCTACACAACTCTACACTACTCTACACTACTATACACTACTCTACACAACTCTACACTACTCTACACAACTCTACACTACTCTACACTACTATACACTACTCTACACAACTCTACACTACTATACACTACTCTACACAACCCTACACTACTCTACACAACTCTACACAACCCTACACAACTCTACACTACTCTACACTACTATACACTACTCTACACAACCCTACACTACTCTACACAACTCTACACAACACTACACAACTCTACATAACCCTACACAACTCTACACACGACAATGTGTGTACAGTGGGTCAGGTCGTCATGACAGGAGAGTTGAGTGTGTCCCTGACTGTGATAAGAAGTTCAAGGTCTGTGTGTGTGTGTGTGTGTGTGTGTGTGTGTGTGTGTGTGTGTGTGTGTGTGTGTGTGTGTGTGTGTGTGTGTGTGTGTGTTTTCAGCGTCACACAGGCGTTTCAAGGCCTTTGAGTCCACTTCGTTCCGTCATGACGGTCGGACGTTTGGGATCCACTACGGATCCGGACACCTGCTGGGGGTCATGGCCCGAGAGACGCTGAAGGTCTCTACGAGCCACGCTAACGTTACAGTGATCCTGATGGATCCTGATGGATCCTGATTGATCCTGATTGATCCACAGTACACAACAGTCCTGGTACCTGAAGATTAAACCATCTTTGGTCCCAAAGATTCCTTTTCAGAGATGCTGAAGGTGTAATTAACCTTCAGTGTGTCGCGATCTAGGAAACACGGTTCAAAACCCCTGAATTAGATGCAAAAGGAAAGGAAAGGAAAGGAAGGAAGGAAGGAAGGAAAGCCCAACGAAAAAACAAATCTCACAATATAAAAAATACATTTTCTTTGGATCATGTTGAAGTTCCACACAATCATATTTATTGCCTGAATGGATCCAGACATTCAAGGTGAAGATGCACTGAATCAGAGTTGCTTCATTTATCCTGTGTATTAGTACACAGGAAGTTGACTGGGGGTATTAGTACACAGGAAGTTGACTGGGTGTATTAGTACACAGGAAGTTGACTGGGGGTATTAATACACACAGGACATTGACAGGGTGTATTATTACACACATGGAGTTGATAGGGTGTATTAGTACACACAGGAAATTGAAAGGGTGTAATTGTACACACAAAACGATGCCAGGGTGTATTAATACACACAGGAAGTTGGTTGACTGGGTGTATTAGTACACATAGGAAGTTGACTGGGTATATTAATACACACAAAACGATGACAGGGTGTATTAATACACACAGGAAATTGAGTGTGTGTATTAATACACACAGGAAGTTGACTGGGTGCATTAATACACACAGAAAGTTGACTGGTGTATTAGTACACACAGGAAGTTGACTGGGTGTATTAATACACACATGGAGTTGATAGGGTGTATTAGTACACACAGTAAATTGACAGGGTGTATTAGTACACACAGGAAGTTGACTGGGTGATACAGTTCAGTAAAACAAGAAAAGTAAAAAGGTTAAATTAAAGAAGTTGAAGAAACGTTCTTTAACAGTTCCTCTTCGGTTCCAGGTCGGGAGTCTCACCGCCCTGAACCAGGAGTTCGGGGAGTCGGTCTATGAGCCCGGTTCTGCGTTTGTGAGATCGAAGTTTGACGGCGTTCTGGGGATGGGTTACCCCTACCTGGCAGAGATCCTTGGAAACCCCGTTTTTGACAACATGTTGGCGCAGAAGGTGGTGGAGGAGCCGATCTTCTCCTTCTTCCTCAGCAGGTGCAACCTCCTTAGTTCCAGACCAATGCCATAACTCACCAGTACAACCCGTTTAGGGTCCATTGGAGTTAGGAGAACATCTTGTTGTTTCTACCTGTTCCAGGTCGTCCCACTGGGTTTCAGGTGATGCACAGGTGTCCCTAGTTTCTCAGGAGAGTCTGAAGAGCTCAAGAGTTCCAGGGTTCATGGAGCACCCAAAGGTTCAGAGGTTCACAAAGATTTAGCGCATTCTTTAGGGAAGGAACCAGGAGTCTCCCCATTCTTAGGATGGTCCTGTTCAGCGGTTCCTAAGGGGTCCAAGGTAGTGTAAGGGTTTTTGGGTAGTTCCAGAGAGGAATCCAATATTTCTAGAGTCCGAGGTCCCAGGGTTCTTGAAGGATCGCAAGAATGCCAGCAGAGTGAATTCATTGGTGGAATGTTTTGGTTGGACATGGTTTGAGATATTTGGTCTTAAGATCCAGAGAAATTTAGGAGTTGCAGAGATTTCAAGGATTTCACAGGAATCAGAGGGTCCAGAAGACACAGTGGATTGACAAGAAAGAGTTTCAGGGCCATAAAACAGAGAATAAACAAAGAATAAATTCCAGTTTGTGAATTGCATTTGTGATTTTTGTCCCTGCAGGACAACAAGCAGCGGCACCCTAGAAGGTGAACTGTTGCTAGGAGGAAAAGACGAAGCGTTGTACAGCGGACCAATCAACTGGCTTCCTGTGACTACTAAGGGCTACTGGCAAATTAAGATGGAAAGGTTTCTGAGTAATTCGTTAATTCATTGTAACTGTAATATTTACCCCAAGTCGAGGTCCTGACCATCTACTAACAAGTGCTGGTCTTTTTTTATGTTTTCTTGGTTTTAGTGGCCCCTTGGACCACATCCAACATCACAGTTGTGTGGGGTCACAATTCATATGTTGTGTAGTAAATGCAACAACCAGTAGATGGCAGTCCAAATCAGATTATTAGAGAAAGGTGCAGTCACTCTGTAAATAAAGTGAAAGAGCAAAACAGAAAAGAAAACATGCCGCATTATGATATCTGTGTATCCTTCAGTATCGCGGTGCAGGGGGCCATTACCCTATGTCCTCGTGGTTGCCAGGCGATCGTCGACACTGGAACCTCCCTCATAACGGGGCCGACCGCTGACATCATCAACCTCCACCAGCTGATCGGAGCCACGCCCACAAACATAGGAGAGGTTAAACCCCCTAATTGAGTTGTGTGATCTAAATCTCACGAGACCCTTCTCTTCAATCTTAGACAGATAGATGCAGAAATGTGTAAACATATGATCTCATTTGACCTTTTAACCTTTTTTTTGGGTTGTTCCAGTTCCTCATTGACTGCGCCAGGATGTCCAGTTTGCCTCATGTGACGTTCGTCCTCGGAAGAACAGAATATACACTGACTGCCGAGCAATACGTTAAGAAGGTGAGTCTTCCTGTCCGTACTTTGTTCTGCAGCTGTTTGTGTGTTTTAGTGTCAAATACGAGCAAGGAATACTTGTTAACACGTCGGGTCGGAATCAAGTCGTGTGGTGCAAAAGGTTTCGGGGTGTTCTAAAGGGTTTCTGCTACATTGACCTGCATGAGAATGGCCGTTCTATGGCCGTTCTATGGCCGTAATGTGTGATACTTAAAATGTTGTTTTCAAAAGTCCGTCTCTCTGTCTCCAGGAGATGCTCGGCGACAAGGAGTTCTGTTTCAGTGGTTTCCAGGCAGTGGACATTGTTTCCCCCGAAGGCCCCCTGTGGATTCTGGGAGATGTATTTCTGACCGAGTTCTACAGCATCTTCGACAGAGGACAGGACCGGGTTGGCTTTGCCTTTGCGAAACACCCGGTCTAACTCTAACTCATCGTTATCGGTTCATAGCTGATAACTGTATCATCAATAATAAAACTATACAATTATTGTAAAGGCACCAACACAAATTGTACTTGTTTTGTAACTAGCTAGAAGCATTGTTCTTACGGTAGTCATCTTTTTCTGGCTGAACTGTTGATTATGGCCTTGGTGACACTATTCTTCAAATGTACTACTTTCTACGAATCAGTCACGCATTATTTAACAAAAGTACAATTTTTGGTGATTCAGCAGCAGCAACCGTTCCTGTATATTCATTACTTCAGTTACATTTACAAAAACAGACAAACTGCTATCACAAAAGATGTTGTGCCATGAAAGCCTTTCTTCTAGTAACCTTTGAAGGGGAGTCAGTAATCCTCAGTACTTTATTTAATCAGCAGTTACCACAGTTGCATGTTGGATCCAAAAACTGAAGTGTGTTCAGCTGCTGTTCCTCTAATGGCAACCAGACAGCATCCTAAAAACAGCTAAATGCATCGAAGTGAGCGGGAAAACCTCCCAACCTTTCTCAAAAGTCAATACATTCAAGTCTTGGTGGCTAATTTCACGTCTTCCAGTTTGTGTTGAGTTATTCTTCCATGAAGAACATATTAAGGAATGAAAAGGGCTTCTTTTTCTTGTTGAGCATTCATATGGTGGTTGACAGTTTGCTCTTCCCATCTTTGCCTAAGTTGCTCATTTCCTGAGCTTAACAGTTGATCCCAGTATTTGGATTCTTTTGTGTCTTTTGCATTCATTGGTTTGTCTCCAGTGAGTAAGCCGGCAATAAGTGGTACACCCAAACTCCAGGCTTCTAAACATTCCTTCAGAGGTTGGATATTTCCTCTTTTCTTGTTGGGTTAAATGTCATCACCAGCTCTGATTCATAGTACCATGTGACCGTCTCAGTGGCCCTCATTTGTTCTCCGAGCTCTGCAACTGGGAGTCGTGGTTTTTGCTCGCTTCACCGTTGTTGGTTCCTTCCCTCTCGTCGTCCTCGGTCCCTGCCACTCCCTGGAAGTCCTGGTCGTACTCGGGGTCGGGCAACTGCAGTGTGTTGGCAGGTGGACCGGTTGCTCGTCGGGATTGGAAGCGAGCCAGGCCTCGTCTTCGCCTTCCCAAAGCCTTGGGGCTCGGCAGGCTTCGGACCGACGCTTTTGACGACTGCCTGGAGAACTGGAGGGAGAACTGGCGCCCCCGTGGCCGGGTCGGTGGGTGATTTGTCCAACGGAATTCCTTGGGTCCCAACTGAGTGGGGGAACAACAAACCAAGGAGCCGGTCCTGGAAATACAAAGAAGGACTCAGACTACAGGGGAGGGTAGGATTATACAATTTAAAAGAGATTATTGCCAAATCTAAGACCAACTGTGATTGCTTGTCATATTGGTAATCCCATATTCTCCAACCAGCGGCAAAATGGTTTCATTACGGCCAGAGTTGAACAAACAAGGACCACAAAGTCAGAAGTGATGCCACTGAAATACCTTGAATTATCCAAGCCTGTGGCCTCCTCAGTGGGGGAAGAATCCAGTCCATTCTGAGGTTTTGCTGCTTCGTTGTTGCCAGAAAAATCCACGTTGTGACAGTTGTCACCGGACAACGGCGGACTGACGACGAGTCGGGGGAAACCAGTAGAGGGCAGGCTTTCAGGAGACGGAGGGTTGCTGCTGACCTCCCTTAAGGTGGATAAAGTGTCCAAGGCAGCAGAGCTCAGGTCCATAGGCTTTGGACAAGGATTGACCCTGGATGGATTGAAGGATAATAACATGAAAGACTGTTAACTGTTAATACAATCAAAAATGCTTTTTAAACCAACCAATAATGGGTACTAACGGTACGTTAGTGCTTAAAATCGAGCAATACTAAACCTGAAGTCGGGGAAGAAGCTTCCTGTTGCGTCACTGCTGTGCCGTTTGAAGATGGGTCGAGGAGGTCGGAGTTCAGGCGGCTCCTGAACACTCAGCAGCCGCCGGACTCGACCCAGAACCTGCAAAACATCCAAAGTTATGATCGTAGAAAAAGTTTAAATATTCTTTCCAAATGGAAGACCGTTTGTCCGTTCAGGATTTTGTTCAAAGAAAGAACAAAAGACTACAGTCCAGAGAGCACCAATGCTCCTCCAAAGTTTAGTTTGTATAATGTTTATCAATCTGCATCTATGTGCACAAGGTCATCTACATTTGGTTGCATTTGCATGATTAATTTAGGGTTTCTGGCTGAATTCATTGAAGAGTCCCTTATTTGGCTGCCAAAAAAATCATAATTTTTTGATCATCCTAATATTTTTTGCACTAAATTTGTCAAAGAATGTATGAAAGCTGTCCGAGAAAATATTGAGGAATTAAAAACTACATCAATTATTGTAAAGAAATGACTTGGCGCATTATAAATGGACTATGAAGTTGTGCCAACCACACATTCAAGCCATCCTTGATTAATGACCTAATGACATTTTAGATTATATTCCACTGATATCTGTCAAGTAGTTATCCGTCATAACCTGCTTACTGACTGACAAACATGTTTCCTTGATTAAAAACAGAATTATAAAAAAACGCAGTATTACCGACTCTTGGCGCCAAGCCAAAGAATTCTCCTGTTGGCGTGGACGACCGTCGCTAATGTCCTCATCGACCTGCAGGATGTCAGAGAGTCTGGAAGAGACGTTGGATAAAAAAAGATTTACATAACGATGGGAAGAGTGCGCCCTCTAGAGGGCTACGCTGGCTACGCTGGCTAGCTCCCCGTGTAACGACCACAGAGGGTTACGTCATTGGTTTCCACCAATCGGCGACCTTGATTGAGATGTGTAATGTGTAAGACGTGTGCGTCGTGTTGACCCCATGTCGGTGGTGGAGCCGAGGAACGATGGGATGCAGTAGTCGGCGGCGGCCAGCGTGTACGGCGGGCGCGCCTCGCAGTCGTTCCAGTACATGTCTTTGGTCATGTGAGGCAGGTTCATGTGCATCTCGTCCACCGCCAGCAGAGACACCTGGAGACAGAGGTGAACAGGAAGTGACCACGATGAAAGGAACCAGTCCTAAAACCCAGGAATTAGTCAGCATTTTACTTTGGAAATCAATGTTTTTTAATTTCTTTTAAACTAGTATTTTCTGCAAAAATCCAAAATCCACTTACGAGTTTACTCAACAAAATTACTTGTTTAAAAAGTACCTGGTTTTCTTTACTCAACTTGGTGATGTTTAGGATAGAAAAGTACTACTTGGTTATGTTGAGACAACACAAATAATTGGATGTTTTTAAGCCACAAAGGTACTTGTTTATATTTAGTCAATAAAACTACTACGTAGTATTATACTTAGTATTCGGTTAAGGCAACAAGAGTAGTTGAGTTGAGGAGCTGAAACTTATCGGACATCAGATGGAATGGAATGTACAAAATACGTTTCGCTTGAGATGTAATTCACGATGCAGTTTTGTTGCACAGGAACATCATGTCTAGAAGTCTAAAGTACTATGAGTAGTATCTTGCTGTATTAATGCTTCTTCCACCAGTGGAAGCTACTTCACTGCGGTACTTCCAGAGCCTGCTCTGAGCGCTGTGATTGGCTGCCGACCTGAAGGTTCCTGTCGATGATCCAGTTCGCTTCAAAGTCGTCGTCGTCTTCCCCGAACGGGTTGATCAGCTGCTCGGCCACCTGACCGCAAGCAACCAATCACATCGCGAGTTCAGTCACTGAGAGGTATTCTTTAAAGATGTACTTCAGTGGGAACCAACGGGCTTGTGGCCGCAGACAGGAAGTCAGAACAAAGCCACTGGGTTGTGTTCAGGAACCTAGTACTTGGTTAGGTTTAGGCAAAATAAGTACTTTGTTATGTTTAGGGAACAAAACTAATACTCGATGTTTAGTCAACAAAAGTACTTGGTGATGTTTAGTCAACAAAAGTACTTGGTGATGTTTAGTCAACAAAAGTACTTGGTGATGTTTAGACAACAAAAAGTAAAACAAAGTACTTGTTTGTATTTAGATAATAAAAGTACTCAGTTATGTTTAGATAATACAAGTATGTGTTTATGTTTAGATAATAAAAGTACTTGTTTATGTTTAGATAATACAAGTACTTGTTTAGATAATAAAAGTACTTGTTTATGTTTAGATAATAAAAGTACTTGTTAATGATAATGAAAGTACTTGTTTATGTTTAGATAATAAAAGTACTTGTTTAGATAATAAAAGTACTTGTTTATGTTTAGATAATAAAAGTACTTGTTTAGATAATAAAAGTACTTGTTTATGTTTAGATAATAAAAGTACTTGCTTAGATAATAAAAGTACTTGTTTAGATAATAAAAGTACTTGTTTATGTTTAGATAATACAAGTACTTGTTTAGATAATAAAAGTACTTGGTTATGTTTGGATAATAAAGTACTTGTTTAGATAATAAAGTACTTGTTTAGATAATAAAGTACTTGGTTATGTTTAGATAATAAAGTACTTGTTTAGATAATAAAGTACTTGTTTAGATAATAAAGTACTTGGTTATGTTTAGATAATAAAGTACTTGTTTAGATAATAAAGTACTTGGTTATGTTTGGATAATAAAGTACTTGTTTAGATAATAAAGTACTTGTTTAGATAATAAAGTACTTGGTTATGTTTAGATAATAAAGTACTTGTTTAGATAATAAAGTACTTGTTTAGATAATAAAGTACTTGGTTATGTTTAGATAGTAAAGTACTTGTTTAGATAATAAAGTACTTGGTTATGTTTGGATAATAAAGTACTTGTTTAGATAATAAAGTACTTGTTTAGATAATAAAGTACTTGGTTATGTTTAGATAATAAAGTACTTGTTTAGATAATAAAGTACTTGGTTATGTTGAGATAATAAAGTACTTGTTTAGATAATAAAGTACTTGTTTAGATAATAAAGTACTTGGTTATGTTTAGATAATAAAGTACTTGTTTAGATAATAAAGTACTTGGTTATGTTTAGATAATAAAGTACTTGTTTAGATAATAAAGTACTCGCTCCACCTTCAGCCAGCCGGAGTAGAAGAAGAACTGCAGCAGCGTGAAGACGGGGACGTAGAGGTCGAGGTCGTGTCCCGGGTGGGACTGGGCAGGGTCCAGGAACTGGCGTCCAATCAGACAAGCGAAGAAAAAGGTGTAGACGGCGAGAGTGACGACCTGAAGAGAGAGAAAGAGAGAGAGAGAGATTGTTCAGGGTTCATCCCTCGCTCTCCCTGTGTGGGCGGTTCAGAGCTCTGATTCAGTTACAGTAACGATGGAGGAGGATGGATCAGATGGTGAGACAGATGTGAACATAATGTAACAGAGAGGAACCGGCCTGTGTGATGTGAATATGATGTGAATGTGACGTGGTAGAACAGAGAGGAACCGGCCTGTGTGATGTGAATATGATGTGAATGTGACGTGGTAGAACAGAGAGGAACCGGCCTGTGTGTAAACCAGCGGCACGCCGACCCAGTCGTATCCGAACAGAGTGGAACACCAAGTCCTGAAGTGATTCATCTCCTGAGACAGAAACAAACATGTTCACCCACAACACACGGTGTCACGTTACCTTCACGTCTACTAACGAGTCTCAAGTGTGTGTGTGTTTGTGTTTGTTGTGTGTGTGTGTGTGTGTGTGTGTGTGTGTGTGTGTGTGTGTGTGTGTGTGTGTGTGTGTGTGTGTGTGTGTGTGGGCGGGCCCTTTAGAGACATTTTCTAATTGACAGGATATCTCTTTCATCTAATGAGACACTTCCATGATTTTGTATGTCCTACATCTCAGAGGTACATGTTGTACTCTTTACTGTACTACATCTCAGAGGTACATAAAGTACTTGTTATGGTACTACATCTCAGAGGTACATGTAGTACTTTTTACTCCTCTACAGGAAGGGATCCTGTTTCTCTAAATGTCTAAACATTCTTTTTTTGACAGAATATAACATGTTCAGAGTCACGTTGAGAAGGTTCTGCAGGTCGATGCTGTCCTGGATGCGTCCTTCCTGTCGAGCTTTAGACGCCAAGTTGGAGAACCAGACGACGGGAATCCAGTACTTCAGGTGAGGAGAACGAATGTTCTCAAACACCTTCCTCTCCTCTGGAGTCATGAAACCTGCATGTGGGTGCATAAAACAGTCAGTATAATAGGGTTGGTTTGTACTCCTGGTTACAAAACCAAGACGCAACGGAAGAAAACCCCAACATGGCAACTCCCAAAAACCAAGAAGTCAACGGAAAAAAAACCTAACATGACGACTTCCAAAACCAAGATGGCGACTTCCAAAACCTGCCGACTTCCAAAACCAAGATGGCGACTTCCAAAACCATCATGGCGACTTCCAAAACCAACAAGCGACTTCCAAAACCAAGATGGCGACTTCCAAAACCAACATACCGACTTCCAAAACCAAGATGGCAACTTCCAAAACCAACATACCGACTTCCAAAACCATCATGGCAACTTCCAAAACCAAGATGGCAACTTCCAAAACCAAGATGGCAACTTCCAAAACCAACATACCGACTTCCAAAACCATCATGGCAACTTCCAAAACCAAGATGGCGACTTCCAAAACCAACTTGCTGACTTCCAAAACCAAGATGGCGACTTCCAAAACCAACATACCGACTTCCAAAACCAAGATGGCAACTTCCAAAACCAACATACCGACTTCCAAAACCATCATGGCAACTTCCAAAACCAAGATGGCAACTTCCAAAACCAAGATGGCAACTTCCAAAACCTACATACCGACTTCCAAAACCATGATGGCAACTTCCAAAACCAAGATGGCGACTTCCAAAACCAACATGCTGACTTCCAAAACCAAGATGGCGACTTCCAAAACCAACATACCGACTTCCAAAACCAAGATGGCGACTTCCAAAACCAACATACCGACTTCCAAAACCAAGATGGCGACTTCCAAAACCATCATGGCGACTTCCAAAACCATCATGGCGACTTCCAAAACCAAGATGGCGACTTCCAAAACCAACATGCCGACTTCCAAATCTAAGATGGCGACTTCCAAAACCTGCCGATTTCCAAAACCAAGATGGCGACTTCCAAAACTGTCAAGTTATGGCTTTGGACCTATCCGCCTCCCCACTTGATAGGGATTGGTGCATCTACCCGGATTTAAACGGGTTTCACTCAGAATGACGACAAACTTCTTCCTTTTTTCTTTCTCCTTTTATTCTGGAATCAAGCCACTGCAGTCATTTTCATTCGCGCCATACGGCAACGAAAGAGGTGAAAAACCTTTGGAGGGAAAACAGAAAACCCCCATTTCAAATATGCCAGCAAAGAAATCTTTCCAATTTGCACCCGTGCACAAAACCTACCTTCACCACCTACAGATCCCCAGCTGTGCTTCCACCAACATGTACATTGCAAACAATATAACGAGACACCAGACAATCAACCTAAGACAAACTCCCCATTTAACCCCAACGATATCTGTCCCAACCAATTCACCCCTGCACAAGTGAGTGAGCGCGCTGCGGAGCCCCATGACGTCGCTGATGCTCCCACACTGGCGGTGAAAGTGAAAGTCAGTCAGTCAGCGTTCAGAATTTGCCTCTTACCGGCTGCCTCTCCGGACTTGTCGATGCCCCGTTATTGCCGCAGATCATCTGCTTTGTACTCTCTCTTTTTTTTTGCTTGCGGCGTTTGCTCCTCCCCTCTTAAGTGCGCCCCGTGGTTATTTCCGGTTCCGTTTTCAATTACTTTGCTTACGACCCACCTGTCCGTTCCTATTTTATGTTTTACTTTCTATTTATCTTATTTCTGCTAGAAAGTCTACACGTTTGACTCGACACCTCCCACTCGATCTTCCCATGGAACCACTGTGAAGATCGCCAACTTTAAAAAGGCAAACTTTGTTGCTCCAGTTCAGCTCTCATCTTCCGGAGATGTTGTCCTGTTCTTCAGCAGGTAGTAAGACAACCAACCGCCTGACGTCTCTGTGAAGGATGGTAGCCTGGATCTTCCCGTTCTGCTTGCTCACGGTCGGATGACTTGCTCTTGCTTCCCTTGTTGGTCTCGTCACAGGAACATTGTAGCTTGGGAAGATTCTGACATTGACGTCCCTCACGATGCCTTTACTGTCTGGATTCGTACTGATGACCCTTCCAAGCTTGAACTGCCCTCTTAGCGCATTTTGGTCACTTAGCCAGACAACGTCCCCAACAGCAACATTTCTTTCTGTAGTATGCCACTTGCTCCGCACGAATAAGTTGGGACCAGCAAGTTGGCTCCAATGCTTCCAGAACTTGGTCACCTCTGACTGCATTGCTCTTAGTCTCTTGTAGGGGTAGCTAGCAAAGTCAAATGTTTGGACATCCCCAGTTTGAGATGCCCGCCCAAGAAGGAGCGTGTTGGGTGTGATGTACTGGATACAGTCTTCCCGGCTCTGTACTCTGGCGTCAATTGGGCGCTCATTTGCCAGGTTGGCTGCGATGTGAAGAGTTGTCTGGAACTCACTGTATGTGAGCTCCGACCCCTTTCCAAGAATCTGGAGTGCTCTCTTTACGATGCGTACAGCAGCTTCTGCAGCACCATTTCTGTGTGGAGAATCGGCTGGGTGGATTTTCCACATCCACTCAGTCCCATTTTTTGCTGCGTTCTCCTGCAAGGCTGGTTTGTTCAAGCCATCCAGAAATCTGTAAAGCTCCTCCAAGACTTGTTTAGCTCCAATGAAATTGGTGCCTGGATCTGTCCAGATCTTCCTTGGATGCCCCCTGATCGCCGTGAACCTTTGGTAGGCCATCAGGAACCCTTCTGTTGATAGTGTGTTTACCAACTCTGTGTGGATAGCTCTACTGGCCATGCAGCAGAAGACCACACCCCAGACCTTTAGTCTCACTCTCTTCTTCACGTCATCTTTGACTTGGTACGGTCCGAAGAGGTCTATGGTCGTGAACTTGAATGGCGCAGCAGGTTCTGTTCGTTCCGGCGGCAAGTCACCCATTACTTGTTGACATTTCCTTGCCTTTGCCTTTTTGCAGATTATGCAGCCATCAACAACCTTTTGGGCAATCCTTCGGCCTCGTATGACCCATGCCCTCCCTCTCATCTTGAGCAGGGTTCCAGCCACTCCATCATGACTCTCTTGGTGGGCCTCCCGAGCAAGCAGTGTGGACACCCATGTGTTATAGGGTAAGATAGGGACTCCTAATTGATCTTCTTTGAAGATTTGCACTCGGCCACCGCAAACTAAAAGCCCGGAGTGTTCCTCTTTATAGACTACTAGTCTGTCTGTCGTGGTGCTTGGGAAGGTTGTGCCTTCTTGCGCCGCAAGAAAGATGTCTCTCAGGGCATCTTCTCGTTCCTTTACCGAGACAACTCCTCTCGAAGAAACTGCCTCCCACTTTGAGCTCTTTGCGGCTTTATTTCGTCCAATGAACTTTTTTGCTGCTCTCCAGATCCATGCAATTGTTTTGACCAGTTTAGTCAAGCTACTGAACTGCTTGGCATCCACAAGGCCTAGGATGGCTGATCCTGCAGGTGGTCTTCTTCGTTCAGTTACTGCTTGGTGTTGGTCTGACTCAGCTTCCTTTGCCTTGGCTCTCGTCACAGCAGCAAATGCCTTCTTTTGCAACTTGTTGACGCTTTCTCTGGCAGCGCTCGCTAGTTCTTTGGCCGATTTGATTGGCCACTCACTGACTGGTAACTTCAGAAACTCTGGCCCATTTTGCCACTCTGAGTCCTCATCCAAGTCTTGAGGGCTGGCCCCTCTGGTTATTATGTCAGCGATGTTTTGCTGCCCAGGGATCCACCACCAGTCTTGAATCCCTGTCCCGTCCTGAATTTCCCCAATCCTATTCGCAAAGAAAGTCTGATAGCCGTAGCTTTCTCGTTGTACTGCACCAAGAACTGTTTGGCTATCGAGGAGATGGTACCACTTTCCAATCTGGATTCGGCTGTGCAGCTCAAAGTACTTCTTCAGCCGCGAGGCAAACACTGCTCCACAAATCTCTGCTTTCACAGCATCACCTTTACAGTCCAAGGGAGTTAATTTTGCTTTGGACTCCACCAGCGTAGCCATTGGGCCTTGGTTCGAGTTCCATCTTAGATACATCACTGCTCCATACGTATGCTCGCTTCCATCTGAGAATGTGATTGCCCAGGGTTTATCAACATAGCATGGAGGCGTTAGTGCTCTGGTGAACATGACTTTGCCAAGTTGAATGTATTCTTCGAAGAGCCTAATCGCGTCTTCCCTGAGGTCCTCTGAGAGTGCTATGTCCCATGTGTCTTTGATTGGACATTTTCCATTCTTCGCCTCTTGGAACGCCCTTCGCACAAGTATAGCTCCTTTTTGCTTAGCAGGAGTTACCAGGCCGACTGGGTCATACAGACCTGAAACTTGGCTGAGCAGTTCTCTCCGCGTAAGGGGATTTGGCATCTGATCTCTGACCTGTTCTTGGTGAAGGTCGTGGCCGCTTCTCATCTTTTTCTTTCTCTTCGAGAAATTGATTGCGGTCATGACATGGAGCTTGTCCTCTTCTACCATGTAGCCCAGGCCGAGCGCCTTATTGTCATCATCACTCCTTTGGTTTGGCAGGACCAACGTCTTCGTCTTGGCCTTCTCCGGCTCATCCTTCCAACCAGTCCTCCCACTTTGCCCAGAAAAGACCCAAGGCTTGAGCTTGAACCCTCCAGCTAGCAGGATATGCTTCACATTTGCTGTGATGGTTTTAAGCTTGTCAAGGTCATTGTGGGATGTGAGAATGTCATCGACGTAGCTGTCCTCCTCGAGCACCTGCCGCTCCACGTTGAGGTGGATGAAAGGTGCGAGGTTTGCAGTCTCACGCATTGCCAGCTGTGCGATGCACCCCGCTGGCTTGTCTCCAATGTTTACTCTTGTGATTGCATATTCCGCCAGCTCTTCATCTTCTGAGTCTCGCCAGAGGAATCTATGCAGGTGTACTTCTCGATCCTCCAACCAAACAGAGTTGTACATCTTTTTTATATCACCCAGGGCAGCATGTACTCCACACCTGAATCTGAGCAGGACAGCGCGAATCTGGTTGAGGACGTCTGGACCTTTCATCAGTAGGTCATTCAGGCTCACACCTCTGCACTTCTGGCTGCTGTTCCACACAAGTCTCACTGGGGTCGTGACAGAGTGTGGGTTAGGAGCAATAAGGTGACTCACATACCATACTGGTCCTTTCCAGTTGTTTATTGCCTCCTTAGACAATTTGATTGCCGCCCCTCGCTCAACCATGTCATGAACTTGAGCCGTATAGGCAACCTTCCATTCCGGTTCCTTGGCTAGCTGCTTTTCTGTTCTCAGAAATGTAGCCTCGACTGTCCTTTTGTTGTCAGGCAGAGAGGCTGGATCCTCTAACCAAGGATACCTGGAGTGCCAATGTGGTTCTTCGCTGTGGCTATCGCCTTTGACATAGGTTAGGCCTTCCTTCATTATTTCGACCTCCCTCTCCTCAGCAAGAGTCATCTCTTTGCCGCCTGGCTGGCATTTCCCGCAGCGGCAACCCCCGCATCTCGGCTCACATGCTGCACCAATACTATCCCATTTCCACCATTCAAGGAAATCTTTCTTGGTGGTTGACGTACTTGACTCCTGAAACTTGGCGCTAGCCTCTTTGTTTCGTAGAGGGGTCTCAGGGATCCTGCCAGTGAGTTCCTCATACTTCACAGCTGCTGCTCTCATTGACCTCGCGAAATGAGTCTTGGACATGTGGGCTGATACAGTGAGCCCCTCAAAGAGGTCAGGATGCGTTCCGCCAACCGTCTTTCCAAGAGGTCCGTCCCACAGTACGAGGTCTCCAACAGCTTTGACTCTTTGAGGAGCCAATTGTCCTTCTCTGTGGCTTATGAGCAAATGTACCTCTTTGGGTCTCACAAGTTCATCCAGTGGAATCCCTGGGAAAAACTTGTGCAGCTGTTCTGGTGTCACATTTTTGTGGACATTTGCTATGCTGTCTAGTCCATAACAAAGCAATTGATGGGGTTTGAGAGTGCCCTTGGGAGTCTTCACTCGGATCCTTAGAAGGTAACGCTTCGTCTCCACACGAACTGTCATCCCTCCAACTCCATGGACGACAAGTGTAATTTCCTCACTCCTGAGGTTCAGTTCGCTTGCTGTCTTGTGGGTTATATAATTTGTGTCCGAAGCCAAATCAATTAATGTCCCGATCTTTTGTCCAGCATTTGCTGTGACCTCGAGGAGCATCATAAGCACTGGTAGCTCTTGCAGTCCACTTTCCACAAGAAGGCTTGGTGTATCCTTCCTAGTACTGAAAGCTCTTGACGCAGTGTTGGAGAACACATCCCGACATTGCTTTGCCAATTCTGGGGAAAGCTTGTTGAAGAACTCCTCTTGCTCTTTTGTATGTTTCCTCCTGGTTTTTTCCCTCTCCGGGCCGAATCTGTGCTCGTTCTCTCCGATGCTTTTTCTCGCTGCAGCATTTGGGCACAGATAGAAATGATGCCCAGGAGCTTGCTCCTCTCTGCAGACTTGATTTTTACATAGAAAGTCAGTTTTGCAGCATGAAGCGTCCTCATGTACTTCAAGGCACCTCCTGCATGCTCCCAACTTTCTCACTGCAGCCTTCTTCTCCGTTAGCTTTAGCGCACGAAACTGGTTGCAAAAGTAGAGTTTTTTCTTGTGCTTTCCGTCACCACAGACTACACACCCAAAATGGTCATCTTCTGATTTGGTAGACTTGGTTCTGGCATATCTTGGCTCGGTTCTGGTCTCTTTCCTACTTGGCTCCTCCTCTCTTAGCTGCTCGAGCTGCTCATATATGCTCTCTTGCCCTTTGAGGAATGCCAAGAGACTGTCAAAACGATTCTCTGCTGCCACTGCGTTTCTCCTGTCAGCGACATAGACAAGCCATTCCTTCTTCAGAATTTCTGGAAGTTTACTTTCTATTGATTTCGTCACCAGCGGATTTTTGATCGCACCTGTGTCCCCAAGGTCGCTCAAATCTTGAAGTGCCTTCTCCACAGTTTGGATTAATTCCACAATTTTCCGTGGCTGATGACTTCTGGCAGCTGGCATTCTCTGCAACTCCTCCACTATGTCAATAGCAATAGCAATTTTATTGCCATAGCGGTTCTCTAGGACACGGAAAATGTCACCTGCCGTGTTATAGCTGGTCAGGCGAAGGTCTCTTGCGATTTTATCGTCAAGACTGTCCAGTAGTTGAAACTTTCTCACTTCTCTTGAACCGGTCGGCTCACCTTGCTTCTGGAGCGCTTCCCAGTCCTTTTTCCACCTGTGGAAGTCACGTTTATTCCCAGTGAACTTTGGCAGGGCTATAGGTTTCAGTCTGATGGTGGCCGGCGTGGGCCCAAGTGGTCTTTCCCCCTCCTCCTCTTTCCTATCCTGTATGTAGTCAGCCTTCCTGGAAATCAGCTTGGGAAGGAGGAGCTCCAGCCTCTTCACGCGGCTCTGAAAGTCCTTTTGCACACTTGGTGGGATCCATCGTTTCCACCGACTGTACACCTCCTTTGCAGTCCTTACCAGTCGTTGCAGGTGGTCGAGCATGAAGTCGTATGCCTCCTGGCTACCATCGGGCCGCGCATCAGCAGCACGGTCACCCACTTCCTCTGCTGCCTGCAATGATGTTGACAATTCAACATCCCCGAAGTTATCCCAAAGTGCCTCCTGAATCAGACTTTTGACCTCCTTTAGCTTCCCATCACACTCGTTGCAAGTCTTTGCTATGTCGGCTTGCTGCTGTTTAGTTAACACAGCATCTTCACCAGCCTCCAGCTCCGACTCCAGTTCCGCAATGGATGCAGTCTCCACATCTTCATTTGCGCCCATGACTTTCTCAGCCTCTTTTATGACATTATTGAAACTGTCTCTGAGCTCCTTTTCAGACATGTCTTTGTAGGTCCTGGTAATGCTGTTGACCAGACGTGTAAATAATCTTTTCGCTGTAGTTCGCTCGACCTTGAGTTGCTCAACTGATTTCTCCATAGCTTGATCCATCATACTTGAATCCGCTCCGTCGTTGACTCCAGTTGAGAAGGTAAGTACTACTTCAATGCTTTATCGTTCCACTTGATTGTCTTCTTTTGCCAGGATTCCAGTTTATTTCTTCTGCTGTTCCAGCTCAAAGCTCCCAGATTTCCTTTTCCTGGTTTTCCAGACTTTCCTGTTTTTGGTCCGCGGTTTTTCACTGTCAAGTTATGGCTTTGGACCTATCCGCCTCCCCACTTGATAGGGATTGGTGCATCTACCCGGATTTAAACGGGTTTCACTCAGAATGACGACAAACTTCTTCCTTTTTTCTTTCTCCTTTTATTCTGGAATCAAGCCACTGCAGTCATTTTCATTCGCGCCATACGGCAACGAAAGAGGTGAAAAACCTTTGGAGGGAAAACAGAAAACCCCCATTTCAAATATGCCAGCAAAGAAATCTTTCCAATTTGCACCCGTGCACAAAACCTACCTTCACCACCTACAGATCCCCAGCTGTGCTTCCACCAACATGTACATTGCAAACAATATAACGAGACACCAGACAATCAACCTAAGACAAACTCCCCATTTAACCCCAACGATATCTGTCCCAACCAATTCACCCCTGCACAAGTGAGTGAGCGCGCTGCGGAGCCCCATGACGTCGCTGACGCTCCCACACTGGCGGTGAAAGTGAAAGTCAGTCAGTCAGCGTTCAGAATTTGCCTCTTACCGGCTGCCTCTCCGGACTTGTCGATGCCCCGTTATTGCCGCAGATCATCTGCTTTGTACTCTCTCTTTTTTTTTGCTTGCGGCGTTTGCTCCTCCCCTCTTAAGTGCGCCCCGTGGTTATTTCCGGTTCCGTTTTCAATTACTTTGCTTACGACCCACCTGTCCGTTCCTATTTTATGTTTTACTTTCTATTTATCTTATTTCTGCTAGAAAGTCTACACGTTTGACTCGACAAAAACCATCATGGCGACTTCCAAAACCAAGACGCAACGGAAGAAAACCCCAACATGGCAACTCCCAAAAACCAAGAAGTCAACGGAAAAAAAACCTAACATGACGACTTCCAAAACCAAGATGGCGACTTCCAAAACCTGCCGACTTCCAAAACCAAGATGGCGACTTCCAAAACCATCATGGCGACTTCCAAAACCAACAAGCGACTTCCAAAACCAAGATGGCGACTTCCAAAACCAACATACCGACTTCCAAAACCAAGATGGCAACTTCCAAAACCAACATACCGACTTCCAAAACCATCATGGCAACTTCCAAAACCAAGATGGCAACTTCCAAAACCAAGATGGCAACTTCCAAAACCAACATACCGACTTCCAAAACCATCATGGCAACTTCCAAAACCAAGATGGCGACTTCCAAAACCAACATGCCGACTTCCAAATCTAAGATGGCGACTTCCAAAACCTGCCGATTTCCAAAACCAAGATGGCGACTTCCAAAACTGTCAAGTTATGGCTTTGGACCTATCCGCCTCCCCACTTGATAGGGATTGGTGCATCTACCCGGATTTAAACGGGTTTCACTCAGAATGACGACAAACTTCTTCCTTTTTTCTTTCTCCTTTTATTCTGGAATCAAGCCACTGCAGTCATTTTCATTCGCGCCATACGGCAACGAAAGAGGTGAAAAACCTTTGGAGGGAAAACAGAAAACCCCCATTTCAAATATGCCAGCAAAGAAATCTTTCCAATTTGCACCCGTGCACAAAACCTACCTTCACCACCTACAGATCCCCAGCTGTGCTTCCACCAACATGTACATTGCAAACAATATAACGAGACACCAGACAATCAACCTAAGACAAACTCCCCATTTAACCCCAACGATATCTGTCCCAACCAATTCACCCCTGCACAAGTGAGTGAGCGCGCTGCGGAGCCCCATGACGTCGCTGACGCTCCCACACTGGCGGTGAAAGTGAAAGTCAGTCAGTCAGCGTTCAGAATTTGCCTCTTACCGGCTGCCTCTCCGGACTTGTCGATGCCCCGTTATTGCCGCAGATCATCTGCTTTGTACTCTCTCTTTTTTTTTGCTTGCGGCGTTTGCTCCTCCCCTCTTAAGTGCGCCCCGTGGTTATTTCCGGTTCCGTTTTCAATTACTTTGCTTACGACCCACCTGTCCGTTCCTATTTTATGTTTTACTTTCTATTTATCTTATTTCTGCTAGAAAGTCTACACGTTTGACTCGACAAAAACCATCATGGCGACTTCCAAAACCAAGACGCAACGGAAGAAAACCCCAACATGGCAACTCCCAAAAACCAAGAAGTCAACGGAAAAAAAACCTAACATGACGACTTCCAAAACCAAGATGGCGACTTCCAAAACCTGCCGACTTCCAAAACCAAGATGGCGACTTCCAAAACCATCATGGCGACTTCCAAAACCAACAAGCGACTTCCAAAACCAAGATGGCGACTTCCAAAACCAACATACCGACTTCCAAAACCAAGATGGCAACTTCCAAAACCAACATACCGACTTCCAAAACCATCATGGCAACTTCCAAAACCAAGATGGCAACTTCCAAAACCAAGATGGCAACTTCCAAAACCAACATACCGACTTCCAAAACCATCATGGCAACTTCCAAAACCAAGATGGCGACTTCCAAAACCAACTTGCTGACTTCCAAAACCAAGATGGCGACTTCCAAAACCAACATACCGACTTCCAAAACCAAGATGGCAACTTCCAAAACCAACATACCGACTTCCAAAACCATCATGGCAACTTCCAAAACCAAGATGGCAACTTCCAAAACCAAGATGGCAACTTCCAAAACCTACATACCGACTTCCAAAACCATGATGGCAACTTCCAAAACCAAGATGGCGACTTCCAAAACCAACATGCTGACTTCCAAAACCAAGATGGCGACTTCCAAAACCAACATACCGACTTCCAAAACCAAGATGGCGACTTCCAAAACCAACATACCGACTTCCAAAACCAAGATGGCAACTTCCAAAACCAACATACCGACTTCCAAAACCATCATGGCAACTTCCAAAACCAAGATGGCAACTTCCAAAACCAAGATGGCAACTTCCAAAACCTACATACCGACTTCCAAAACCATGATGGCAACTTCCAAAACCAAGATGGCGACTTCCAAAACCAACATGCTGACTTCCAAAACCAAGATGGCGACTTCCAAAACCAACATACCGACTTCCAAAACCAAGATGGCGACTTCCAAAACCAACATACCGACTTCCAAAACCAAGATGGCGACTTCCAAAACCATCATGGCGACTTCCAAAACCATCATGGCGACTTCCAAAACCAAGATGGCGACTTCCAAAACCAACATGCCGACTTCCAAATCTAAGATGGCGACTTCCAAAACCTGCCGATTTCCAAAACCAAGATGGCGACTTCCAAAACCATCATGGCGACTTCCAAAACCAAGATGCCGACTTCCAAAACCAAGATGGCAACGGGAAAAAAGCTCACATGGCAACTCCAAAAAC
>NC_136608.1:17891783-17896783 GCF_910589615.1 Taurulus bubalis | reverse complement strand
GAAGAAGCAGAAGAAGAAGAAGAAGAAGAAAAAGGAGGAGGAGGAGAAGCAGCAGAAGCAGCAGAAGCAGAAGAAGAAGCAGAAGAAGAAGAAGAAAAAGGAGGAGGAGGAGGAGGAGGAGAAGAAGAAGAAGAAGAAGCAGAAGAAGCAGAAGAAGAAGCAGAAGAAGCAGAAGAAGCAGCAGCAGAAGAAGAAGCAGAAGAAGAAAAAGGAGGAGGAGAAGAAGAAGAAGAAGAAGAAGAAGAAGAAGAAGCAGAAGAAGAAGCAGAAGAAGAAGAAGCAGAAGAAGCAGAAGAAGAAGAAGCAGAAGAAGAAGAAGAAAAAGGAGGAGGAGAAGAAGAAGAAGAAGCAGAAGAAGCAGAAGAAGCAGCAGAAGAAGAAGAAGAAGAAGAAGCAGAAGAAGAAGAAGAAGAAGAAGAAGAAGAAGAAGAAGAAGAAGAAGAAGAAGCAGCAGCAGCAGAAGAAGCAGAAGAAGAAGCAGAAGAAGAAGAAGAAGAAGAAGCAGAAGAAGAAGAAGAAGAAGAAGAAGAAGAAGAAGAAGAAGAAGAAGAAGAAGAAGCAGCAGCAGCAGAAGAAGCAGAAGAAGAAGCAGAAGAAGAAGAAGAAGAAGAAGCAGAAGAAGAAGAAGAAGAAGAAGAAGAAGAAGAAGAAGAAGCAGAAGAAGAAGAAGAAGAAGAAGAAGAAGAAGAAGAAGAAGAAGAAGAAGAAGAAGAAGAAGCAGCAGCAGCAGCAGCAGCAGCAGCAGCAGCAGAGGTGTGCTACCTGTAGACGACGCTCAGCAGCGTGTACAGCAGCAGGAACACGGTGAACTCTCGGTACAGCAGCTTGTAGATGCTTCCTCTCCAGCGCAGCAGCAGCCGGTGGAAACTGAAGAAGCTGGCGTTGGCGACTTTACTGGAATACGTGACGGTCATCGTGAGGCCTGGCGACAGACTCTGGTCAGGGCATCGCTCTGCACAGGAGCTCAGAGCTCAGTCATGGACTCACGGAAAAACTCCCAGGCTTGTTTCTCCTCAGCGGTGCTTTTCATCCGGCTTCTTCTGTCCTGATTTGTTTCTGCCAAACAACCAAAGAACCACCCCTCCTCCCTCTCTCTCTCCCTCTCTCTCTCTCTCTCTCTCTCTCTCTCTCCCTCTCTCTCTCTCTCTCTCTCTCTCTCTCTCTCTCTCTCTCTCGCCCACCGTGATGCTGTCCAGTAGCCCAGTAATGCCAGAGTGGTATTGATGAGCCGGCGAGCTAAATGCAGTCGTGTGTGTGTGTGTGTGTGTGTGTGTGTGTGTGTGTGTGTGTGTGTGTGTGTGTGTGTGTGTGTGTGTGTGTGTGTGTGTGTGCATAGATAGCCGTGGAGGTAAACACTTATAAAAAGAAACACAACCAGCAACAACATGATGTCATACCAGCAAACCGACCAATCACAAAGACAGAAACATGAAGTTAAAGACATCTGAAGGACAAAGATGTTGTTGACTAAAGGTTTTCCTGAAGAGAAGTTAAAGGTTTTTTACCATTTAAAGTCTGGTAGAGCAGCTTCTAGTGGCCACTAGAGAGACTGCAGCTGAGAGATTGGATTTAACCTCTTATGCCGTGTTCACACCAAAACAGTTGCGAAATATTCGCGCGTCCAGATTACATGTTAAGTCAATGCACAGCCGCGTTAGGTTGTGAAAAAGCGAATTTTTCGCCGGGCGTCGCAACACCGCTTTTTCGCTTTTTCAGCTGGCGTTCAAATATTTCAACTTCAACGAATAATTCGCATGAGTTGCGAAAGCCAATCAGCGTTGAGAAGCTCCGCCCGGCATCAGCGCCGTTACTGAATGAAGCTGCTGGTCCGCTGAAGGAGCGCTGGAAACGGCTTCACTCAGACACTCGTCCTGGAGGAGGAGCTGTGTGTGACTACGGATAATGTTATGAACCCAGACACGGGGCGCTTGATGTTCCCACGTGTGTGGGACTTCCTCAACAAGTATAAAGCAGAACTAGTGGTTATTTACCTGGTGGATGAAGGAAATAGAAAATGTTTTCAAGACACATAGATAAGCCCCGCCCAGGTATACCCAAAGTAAATTGGAAGCTGTTCTTGAACTATTAGAGTAAATGCATGGTCTTGGTCTCTTTTGAAAGGTAACAATCTGAAGCTTTTCCCCCTCAATAGTCAGAATCACTTTAAGTGCAGCTGACACTGAGTTATATGAGTTTGAACACACTAAAGTATAAGGTTTTTATTTCCGCCTGAACATTTCTTTGTAAATAGATGCCTGTAGATGACTATAAATGGGACTTATGGACTGGAAAACACAATGGGACCATAGCCTGAAGCCTTTTCTAGTCTAAGTAAAAAGTTGATAACAATATCACAGAAAATTTATATTTTGAAATGTCTAGGCGTTTTTCCATTTTGAGACTGAAAATATTCATGATATATATATATATATATACATATATATATATATATATATATATATATATATATATATATATATATATATATATATATATATCATGAATATATATATATATATATATATATATATATATATATATATATATATATATATACATATATATATATATATATGTATATATATATATATATATATATATATATATATATATATATATATATATATATATATATATACCTAAAAGAAGGCTTATAGTCTTGCAAACTTATAGAGGTACTATTCATATGTACTACCAGTATTGCTGACACAGAGAAAATGAAGTATAAATGCATTGTAATGCTAATTCAAGGCCAAACTGAGGATCTGTCAGCAGAAGTCTCTTCTCATCAAGCTGAAGGCTGTTGGGATTACCTGCCCCCCCTCTTGTTTGGACCCGTTTTTTAGGCAATTTCATTGGCTGTACGAAACGCCTGTCATCTGAGCTGTACAACGTGCCAGGCTTGATCCACGTAAGGAAAGAGAGGCTGACCCTGTTCTTCAACGTAGCTTCTGGTTGGGTAATGTAGCCTGTCAGTCAGGACATTAAGCTCCTATTGGTTCAAGTGGGGATCCAATAGAAAGGTTAGATTTCGGCAGTTTTCATCTGTGATGCTAACAGGTTTCAAAATGTTTTGGAATAATAAAAGTAATAAATATACATTAATAAAATAATACTAATTTATATTATTGTTATCATTAGTTTGCAGTGCCTTACACTTTAATTAAGAGAAAAAGATATATCACCTGATGTGTTTCATTATGTTTTAGTGAATTATTATTGCTATTATCATGATTATAAAAGTTAACATTTGGAAGACCTAAGGAGTTTGGTTACTTTGTTCTGAATTTTCAAAATTTTGAAGACATTTTTTATTTATTTTTTATTTTAAACATAAAAACTTTTTTTTTTATTCAGTGCGGAATAAATTAAACGGAGTGAGACGTCTTAATTTTTCTTTTACTGTGGTCTCCTTACAAACATAGATCGTCTCTGTAAGAAGAGAAACGGCTCAATCTTGTTTTGGGGATATTATTATTACTATTACTAATAATGATACAAAATAATAACACAGTATTAATAGTTGCAGACTATGAGAGTTATTTTAATATGAAGGTTTGCATGTTTAAAGTGTTTCTTTAGTGCAGCATTAATGAAACAGAGTGAGACATCTTCGCTTCTTTTTACTGTTCGTAGGCGCATGCGTGGATCGTCTGTGATAGAATGGAGGCGGGCCATCAAGAGGAAGTACCCCTTGAATAAATCAGGCTCCCCCTCGCTTAGCACTGGTCTGCGGTCAGTTTGGTGTCCTTGGTTTGGTGTTCTTCCGACGCTCTTCACATGAAGCTAGCCGCTCTCAGAACGGCGCTGAGGCTCCGCCCCCTGAGGGAGTGTTTCGCGGTAAAATCAAGCTCTGACACGCGGAGACGCAGCAGCAGCAGCGGGAACAGGTAAACAACACACTTTACTTCTTCCGTTGTTGGTTTTTATTAATATAAGCCACTCTCTGCGTCGCTAGTGAACCGCCCGCCATGTTTAATACGCCATTTAGGGTCGAGCGTCACTGTAGCTCAGTTCCAAAGAAGAACTTCTATTCTTCGACGTGATTGGCGGGTTTATTTTCCACATCGTCCAATCGGGTGAATCGAGAGGCGGGTCTTCTGTGCCATCAATATAATGCAATCATTGTATATTATTTATTTGAATTGTTGTGATCTCTATAATATTGGGATATTTTAACATGTTAGGTTATTTTACTGCGCTGTGATATTATTTATTTTTGGAATGTTTTTTTGTATTTAAAAAATTGTGCAAATAAATAAATAAACTTTATTTTTGTCATTGTTTATTCTTAAAACAATTTTTTTTGAAGTAAGACGTCACCAGCAAAGGAGAAGTAACTCAAATAAATAAATAAATAATATAATTGTATAAAAAGCATAATGTTTTCTTTCCCACCCATCAGTTAATAAAGTACGTCAAATGTGTATTTAACGTGTAATTGGCTGTGTACATGTTCATCCTCTTGTCTCTATGTGACCTTTTTAATTTATTATTTTTTATTGTTTAAAGCAGATTCACCGATTGATCGATAAACTCATTGATTATCAGTTTGTAAATCATCAGTTTTTCAGCCTCCAGGTCATTTGAATACGGGCCTGTCTGACTTCCTGTTCCCTCTGTTCTGCACATGCTCAGTAGAGACATGCCGTCCAACGTGGAGATCAAAGCCAGAGTAAGCGACCCGGCGCTGTTCGCCAAGATGGCCGCCGAGCTCAGCCAATCAGAGGGCACCGTCATCAGGCAGCACGACACGTTCTTCCACTGCCGCCAAGGACGACTGAAGCTGAGAGACTTCATGGTGTGTGAGGGAGGGTGTGTGTGTGTGTGTTTGAGCGTGGGTGTGTGTGTGTGCGTGTTAGAGAGAGGGTGTGTGTGTGAGTGTGTGTGTGTGTGTGTGTGTGTGTGTGTGTGTGAGAGAGAGAGTGACAGAGTGTGTGAGAGAGAGTGAGAGAGAGGGTGTGTGAGAGAGTGTGTGTGTGTGTGTGTGGGTGTGTGTG